>NC_056733.1:1794119779-1794294779 GCF_019279795.1 Protopterus annectens | reverse complement strand
TGGTTTTAGGGGAGATTAAGAGGCTGGCCAGTTATTGTGCGAATGCTTTGACCATTGGTAGAGTTGCCACATTTTCATATGACCAGGATGGGATGTATTCGGGACACACCAGATTTTTCAGGCCAACACATACCCACGGTCAGTACAGGGTTTAGAACTTTACTTATTTTCCTAGATAAGAGCTTATTCTTGTAGCAGTTTAGTTGCTTATTCTGTTTCTTGTAAGATTTTATGTATTTTACATACAGAAATAACTGTTTTAGGCTACTGTTACATGAACTATGGTACATAATTATTTCCTACAATCACAGGACATTTGTCATTGTATTATTTTTGGTCAGGACACACCTACCCAAACAGGGACTGTCCCTCACAAAGTGGGACAGGAGGTACCTTGCTTACATCAGCGCCTTAATCACCCTATATCCAACTGCCACTATGCGAATGTGTAAAGTATATATTCTCGATATTTCATGTGGGGAGCCGTGCATCACGGTCAGGTGTTTAATCCCGGGTAGTAGGTTCTGCATGACCAGCTGGAGGCTGAGCAGTCTCATGAACCAGTACTGCACATACAACTTGTGTCCAGATGTCTACAGGACTGGACATCGTGTCGTGATATCAAGTCTGATGTTTACACAGGATACTTATCCCATGAGGGATATCCAAAAATTGAACAAGACAATAACCTTTGATCTTTTTGGATTTACGAAAACGTGATAGGGTTTTACATGCAAGGGATACATAGTATGCAATCCTGACACTGCCTAGGGTGAGACTGCCTACTAGATATGAGTAGTGGTCACTATGTGCAGATATGGCTGTGCCAAGCTAGCAGCCCGAGTATGGCTGGATTTGGTGGACGTTCAGGTATGGGGGGGGGGTCGTGTGCTGTAGAGGGAATGAGGGGTATTCAATTATGCATCCAGGTGTGTTGTAGTTGGACGGCTCAGTTCATTCTAGACCATTATGTGGGTATGTGCCTTTGACGTTTCTGTACATGTGTATCGCACATTTTAATATTCATATGTTTGTGGAATTGTGTTCTACAGTATGGCCTGTCAGGTTGTATTGCGGATGTGTATGTTTGTTCTTTGTGTTTCTTTCTGATTCACCCACTGCCCCCCTCATACACCTCCAGTTCACCTATTGTGCATCCAACACAGTCTCCCCTTTGTGAATTATTACATTACCTGTCCCCCCCACACCCATATTCCACACACTCTATCCATCACTTCTCTGGTTGATGGCCCATGGCATGGTCAAGGGAACAGATTACATACACTACATATTTCTGGTATTTGTATGGTTGTGAGGACTACCCTAGCATTTTTCACCTTCCACATGCTGTACATCACGCACATAGGTACACACAAATACTTATCTTTCATGACATGGTAGGTAGGCCCGGGTAATGCCTGTTCATCTTTGGCCCATCCTGACAAGGATGCCTTGGACCACAAATGGGCAGATTTTGGGTGAATGCTCTGACCATTGGTTGGGTTGCCACCTTTTCATATGGCCAGGATGGGATATATTCGGGACATACATCACATTTTACAGGCCAACACATACCCACGGTCAGTACAACGGATAGTACTTTTGTTTTATGCCTAAATGTAAGCTTATTGTTGTAGCTGTTTAGCTGCTTTTTCTGTTTTGTTTACTTGCTTATTCTATTTCTTGTAACATGTAGGTATGTTACATACAGAAATAACTATTGTATGTGACTATTACATAAGATGTGGGACATAATTATGTCCTACGGTCGCAGGATATTTTACATTTATAATGGTTTTGGTATGGACACAATTGTCCAGAGGGGGACTGTCCCTCACAATGTGGGACAGTTGGTAACCCTGACCATTGGGCTAGACTTAGCTATTGGCGGCGCACTAACACGATGCGTTTCACTTCCACTTGCTATAACTATCGACAATACAATAGAATACGGGCACGGGGTTTTAAATGCCATTTGTTCGAGTGATGGGGACTCAATATTCAGCTACGTGCATTTGTGTTTGCTTCTTATTTTTGTGTTCGCAAAACTGTCTAGCATGCTTTGCATACATTTCAGTATCCACGGACACTGACAGGTGTGATTACTACTGGACTCAGGCTGTAATATTCAGCATTTTAGGTTGCACGTAAACAGCTGACATGCCCACGCCTCTGTGCGGCGCTTCGACACGCCCCATGTACTCAAGCACGTTTCCTGTGCACGTGGATGTGGCAGCAGTGCGCCTTCATTAATATGCATATGGAGCTGCTGTGCCATCTCTACGCTGCACGGTCGGCGCAAGCTTAATGCCGTCCTTGTGCCGAGCTTCATGAATCCCGAGGATTCATTTGTTCCCAAGACTAAATGAAATGATTTCTTTGAAATCAGTACTCAAGCAGAGACATTTATGTCACTGATGTCTTATAAATTTCTTTTTTGTAAGTATTATTTATTTATATATTGGCATTTGTTAAATGGGAAAGTCCACTGGGCCAAGCAGAGCCAATTTTCAGTGGAGGCCTGAGGAGAAAAGCTCCACAAAGAAAATACAAATAAAGTATCTAATACAATGGCAAATCTATATAAAAAACAAAAGCAGAATACAGTATAAGGCAAGAGGAGAAAAGCTCTTCAAGAATTACAAAGGAGTATCTAGTACAATACAAGTCATACATTCAAAAAGTACAATCTATTAGAAAACAATATACAGCAGGAGAAAAATTCATAAGAATCATAAATGGAGTGTCTCATACAGCTTAATTCTTAGAGTTAAGTCAACACAATTAGAACTATGCAGCAAGTCTAATCCTTGATTTTGCTGGTCAGAGGTCAACTAGGTCTAAGTTATGGCAGGAGGAGGCATAGAGCAGTTACAGATCCATTTAGAATGGCAAAATATGCCCGCAGACCTGATTTGAATGAGGAAGTGCATTGAGTTGTGTGAGTGTTTATAGGAAGTGAATTCCATATTTTAGCTATCACCCATGAGTAAAGATACTGGCCAGCAGATAGATTAGGTTTATACATTTGGAGAAGTTGTTGATTTTCTGATCTAAGGGAGCCTATTCAGGTTATAATGGGAGAATGGTGACTAGAGCAGGACAATCCTGAGGTCTGGTGATGAGTTTGTGTTTGATAGTAAGGGGAAGTAAGGTAAGGTGATGGGGGAACTCAAGCCAATTTAGCATTTTTAGAGGAATACAGTGGTGGTTGGACTGGAGACTGGATGTAGCAAATTTTGCTATCTTGTTATAGCAAGTATCTAGTTTGTTTCTGAGTGAAGATTGTAGGTTGGTTAGTATAGCTACATCATATAGGAGGTAGGGAAGTAGGTAAGTTGAAACTAGCACTTTTTTAGTAGAGAAGGAAAGGAAATGCTTATTCCTATAGAGTAGTCCTAGTTTTCTGTGGGTCTTGCTGATGTTGTTATGTACAAATAGGTCAAATTTTAGGTCTTCATCAATTATGACTCCTAGCAGTTTGGTATAGGTAACCAGTTCCATCTTTGTGCTGTTTAGAGAAAGAATGTGGAATTCAGATGTATTAATGAGAGTGTTTTTCTTTGGAGTGAAAATAATGAGCTTAGTTTTGTTTGGATTTAAACAGAGGTGGTTATTGCGGAGCCAAGTCTCTATGGAAGTAAAAGCAGTTTGGGTTATTTGCTGCAGTTGAGATGGATTGTCAGAAGAGCAAATGATTGTTGAGTCATCTGCATATTGAACTAATGACCCTTGGTGAAATGAAAGATGGAGGTTGTTAATAAAAATATTAAATAGTAGAGGGCCTAATATAGAACCTTGGGGAATGCTGGTCGAGTTATGAATATATGGGAATACAGAGTGTTGCCATTTTACAGCTTGCACTCTATCAGCAAGATCACTCTTAAACCAGCTGAGAGAAGGAGTGGTTAGACCTAAACCAGCTGAGAGAAGGAGTGGTTAGACCTAAACCAGCTGAGAGAAGGAGTGGTTAGACCAATGTCAGAGAGTTGAGAAAGGAGGAGAGTGAGAGAGACAGTGTCAAAGGCTTTTGACAGGTCTAAGAATAAAGTAGAAATAATGTATCCTGAGTTACGGGCTTTGCTAACTATGTCCAAGAAGGATATTAAAGCAGTACAACTACTATGGCCTGTCTGAAACCATGCTGACTTGGAGAAAGGATTTGGTTCTTGAGAAGGAATTGCAAAAGTTGCATGTGTACACATTTTTCTAAGAGTTTAGAGATTGGTGATAGTATAGCTATAGGGCGAAAGTTTGTTACATCACTTGCTGTCCCTCCTTTATGGATTTTAAGTATTGTTGCTATCAGATCGTAAGTTTTTTATGCTTCATTGTTTAATTGGTTGTATTATCTGAAAATGTTATATAAAGGAGTAAAATAAGTATGCTTTGTAATTCATTTGAAAAAGCTTTTGTGAAAATGTGTTTGTGATATTTTGTTTATAATATATGTTCTCTGCATGGTGTGTGGTCACCATTTTTAATCTTATAAATTTGTCTTAGCTAACCCACTTTATTGATCTTGCCAGCTTGTTCTTGTACTTGACATGTATTTTCTGACTACAGGAACTTTATTTTTTGGAACATTAGGTTTGCCCTTTAATTAAAGGATTTATTTAGGACTTTAAGCTTCAGATCATATATAAATATGTATTTATGTTTTAAACTAAAGCATTTTACATAATTGGGATTATAAATATTTAGTCTTACTAAATTTATAGTGAAACATCTAATATATTTCAGGTGAACTAAACTTATAAATTCATCTCTTAATGTTAAAGATATATGTCATGTCTGAGAGTGACATTAAGCAATACCCTAAGCACACAGTCAGTGGTGAGAGATCTGGGCACACAGGTCAACAGCAACCTTAACTTCGATCATTATGTCTCCACAGTGGTAAGAAGGGCATTTTATATTGTTCATGTCATATGTACGGACATTGCCTCCAGAAAAAAAAAGGTTATAACCCCCTGTGCTCTTCCTCATCAGGCCAATAATAGAGTACAACACTCCCATTCTTATGTTCTTTTCCAAACACCTGCAGCAATTGGAGAGACCACAAAGGTTCTCGACAAAGAAAATTCAGGGTCTTCAAGATCTGTCCTATGTGGACAGACTGAAGTCATTGTCATTTTACCTGGTGTCATACAGACGGCTCAGAGGTGACCTGTGCCTTGCATGTAGAAAAATCTTTGACCCAGGTTTAATGGAAACGCTGCACATGCGCAAATCAAATGGCACATGGATCACTCACGTAAAGGACCTTAACCTAGTATATGACATCAACAGAACTTGCTGGGGAGGCAGATTTGTCTCACAGAGGTTGCCCCACCTTTTAACAAGCTTCCTATTCTTGTTAAACAAAGCCCCTCATTGTCCCTATTTAAGCATACTTTTGATGATTGGATGGTAATCAGAAATTCACCCTGGGGTTCCACCTGTGTCTCTCTTGGATGGGGCAATAGGTGCTGATTTTAATGTCTGCTTGAACTAGACACCCTTGGAAACACAGGTTTAACTTGGCTAGGCTTGCAAGGGCCCTGGGGCCGTTAGCCTAGTAACCTCCTATGATTAAATTATAATTGGTAAAATTGATAACTTTAAACCTATATATTTCATGTATGAGAGTGACATTAATTATAATTGAGAATTTATAACTTTAAACCTATATAAGATAAGAATCTTATTTGTTTTTCCTTAGTATGTGAATTACAGGGTTAAGTGAATGTCATATCTAAGTAATATGCTAATTAGGAGTGTTAAAGTGTTGGTGACTATGTTTTGTTTGTTCTTTTATAACACATTCCTTTCACAGGTCATTTATGAAGCAATTAACACTTAAAAATGAGGTCAAGATTAAAAGACCAATTTAGTTGTGTAAAACTACTTGATTTTTCCTTGCTTTGCTTCCTGCCTATTTCTTGTGCTGTTTTGATGGAAGTCTAGGTCCCAGAAGAATTCAAAGTTCAGCAATGATGTTTGTGAAAGCAGAACATGCCTGAATCATCACCAAGATGACAAGAAGAAAATGCAGCTTCTTTTCAAATCTATGAATTCTGCTAAAAATAGCATTTATTTTTAAAGCATGTTAATTTAGAAGTGAAGGATTGGAAACACAAAAGCTATAATAATATTACAAATCGTGCTTTATCTGACATATGATTTGCTTGTATTTTAGTGAATGCTAATAGCTTATGCTGCAGTGTAATTAAATACATTTGTATATGTTAATGGGAAGGAGTAAATTTAGATATTTATCTCTGACTAAAATAGTTTAGCGAAATTAAGTAGTATGAGAAACATACCGAAGAGATAAGCAGCTGCTGTATATAATGAATTGTCATTTTCACATACTATAATTAATTACTAATGTCAGGATTTGAAACTTAGACGAGAGCAACAGCATGTAATTGCTAAAAACATACATTTAGAGTAGACAGGCTAGAATTCATTTATTTTTAGTCAAGATTGCTTATAATATTAGATCTAAACATGCTTATATATTAAATCTAAATGTTTTGTAACATTGCATCTGTACTACTGTGCTAGAGCGAATGCTAATGTGGAAATCTCAGTTTGTGTTCATATTGTTTGAGCTTCTCTTTCTGTCCTCTCTAAAATGACCTTAATCTATGTTTCCTGTGCTCAACAACATAAATGTTAACAATTTCTATTTTTTTCTCTCATGAGATATCAGCCAAGCTTTATTTATTTTCCTCTCCATATTGCTAGCGTACTGTTTAAAGTCCTGCATGCTGAATAACTGGTGCAACAAAAATTGCTCAACGTACAACTCTGTCTCTCACTTCACAGTGTCTCTCTTTTATCTGCAAAGTATGTTGGCTTAGTTTTAAGTTTTAAAATATACTTATTTAAAGCATTATCTCATCCCCTTGCAAGTCGGTACACTGTAAAGTAGCTCAGCAGCAAGGAACCCCACCCCCAGTCTTAAAGACTCTCTGTTAGTTTCTACAAACTTATGTCTATTAAATGCTGAACTAAAAGCAATAAATCCTCGCACAGGAGAAGTGGACAAATAAGGGCATGAGTCTCTATTGCAGTCCACCTGTTCTGATGACTATTAAATAAATAGCTCAAAGAAAAGAATAAACAGTGCAGAAACCTAGCGTGTGCTACAGACCATCATAAGTAAACGTGTAAAAAGGTTTTAAGGCACAGTGTGCAAAACTGTCTTTCTGGCACTCTAATGTGCGACATACTTCTGGACTAACCAGCCTGCTTTAAGACATTTCTTACCTGATCGTAGTACACAACAAAAACTCATTTTCTTACTATTAAAAGTACAAAGCCTTTTTCTGTTAAAGATTTTTTACTGATTGTTTCTGGGCTGTGCTTACCTCTGGGCTCATCTCAAAGCAGAAATTCTAACCACCCAATCTGAAGTAAATCCACATAAAACCACCATAATTATTGCTTTCTACTAGCCACCACAAAATAATCTACCTACCATTGAAAGTCTCCTATCCTGGGCATCCTTTACTTTCAGAACACCAAAACACCACAGCACAGTACCAGGAACCACTCTTTATTCCACAGTTGTTATCACTTTCGTCAACAAGACTTCTTCAGACATAATGAAAATTTAAAATCACTTCATCTAAATACTCTCTGCAAGTCATGTGAACACGATCACATGACAAAACTCATGCTTTTTACTTTTTTTTAAAAAACACACACACAATTTCAATAACCAAAATTAATATCATCTGTTGTACACTTTCCTTTTTAAAACACTACTGATGCTGATCACATCTTTAAGACCAGGTGGTACTGTGGCATTCAACAGAATTTACCACCACAATTCACATTCCTCTAATAAAATTGACCAGGGACCACCCCGTGGGAGTTGTTCAACTTGCTCCAGAACACAAAAAGAGAAACTGTGCCCACTGTGGGAAGAAATACGACTCCATAAGGCATTGGAGACCTTAGCTTTCCTGATGTCATATAAATGCTCATAAATACATTGCCTCAAGTTCCTTTCCGTCTTCCCCATGTAAAAAGCAGGGCACAGTTTACACACAGCAATGTACACTGCTCCCTTGACCTGGCAATTAAAATTACCTTTAACCTCAATCCTAATATTATTAACAACACACTCCTTTGTTTCTAAAATAAAATGACATGAGGAACACGATCCACCTTTAAACATTTTTCCTTGCTTGGAATGTGAAGAGCCCACCCCCCATTCCATCAAACAAATTATTGAGGGACTTATCCCTTTTATAAACAAATTGAGGACCTGAACCCACCTTCTCTAACAGTTCAGCATTGTTGGTCAATAACTGCCAATTCTTCCTAATGATAGCTTCAATAGAGCCATAATCCAAACTAAAAGTGGTTATAAACAGCTGGTGGGTCCCTCCATCCACCTGTCCATTATCCACTGATAGGTTCATAGGTTCATAGATTAGTACTAAGCTAACTGCCCTTGCAAGCCATTTTAAGCCTAGCCAATTATCCCTTGTGAGACTCAAACCCTGCACCTTGTGTTTGTAAGGCAACCACCTTAACCATTAGGCCACCCTCCCCCCTACGGACCGTTCTACCGGATACTCACCCACCTTCCCCAGCTGTTCTCCCGATGGTACACAAAATTGTCGACTGGCCAATAATGGTGTAAAATGACCCGACTGTCGTTTCATCAAAACTTCCTTTTTATTATTACTGATGAGGTACTCAGGATAACCATGCTTTAAAAACATGGAAGTAAGAATCTCACACTCATCCAAAAAATCTTCTCATAAAGAGACCATCCTGGCTGCCCTGACCATTTGAGCCTTGATGACAGCCTTCTTCTGGAAAAACCTGTTCACATGACTTGCAGAGAGTATTTCAATGAAGTGATTTTAAATTTTCATTATGTCTGAAGAAGTCTTATTGATGAAAGTGCTAACAACTGTGGAATTCAGAATGGTTCCTGGTACTGTGCTGTGGTGTTTTGGTGTTCTGAGTTCTTCAATTGTTGTTTTTATCCTTTACTTTCAGCCAAGAAAGTCAACTTGGACTGGCTATCCTGCTCTTTGACAACCCCTCCAATTTTATCAATCCATTAAATTTCACCCAAACGATAAACTCCCCTACTAGAATCGATAAACACACTAACAAAAAATCTATTCTAGACTGGATACTAACCAATAAGCCCAACCTTGCCCACCATGCTGGGTGACTCCCTGATTCTCTCAGTGATCACTCCCCTACCTTTCTACTAAGGAAACACATTCACTCCCCCTGTAATGGCATTTTCAAACACATACACAACAAAAGAAACTTTCCCCTACCATCTTAAATTCCCTAATTCAAAACTGCAACTGGTCACCTCTAAAATCACTCCACCTAGACCAAGCTGTACAATATTTTAATGATACCTTCTTCAACATCCTTAATAACCTTGCTCCAACAAAAAAATACACTCAAAAGCCAAAAACCTACCTTGGATAACCAAAGATGCTAAATCTCTCATTAAACAAACATATTGGGCCTAGACTACTTATCAAACCTTCAAAACCTCAGAAAAACTTACCTCTTACAAACAACTAAGAAATCTAACTAAGAAGCAAATATTATCTGACAAAAAATTGTATTTTCTAGCCTGTCAGCAAAAACACATAAATAACCCACAAAAATTTTGGCAAAACATTAACTACCTCCTCAACCCTGGTAAAACCACTACCCCTGCACCCATCTACAGCAAATAGCACCGAATGCTTAGCATCCCAATTTAACTTTCATTTCATCACAGCTATCACCTCACTTTTAAACAAAAGCAAATCTAACCAACCACTTACAGTACCTACCTCTACTAACTCTAAACCCAACTACTTCTCTTTTAAACTCATACAAACCTCATATATAAAAAAAAAGTCCTATCAAAACTAAAACCTACCTGTCTAGCAGCTGACCAACACCCTAGTAACTTCTTAAAAACTGCTGCCAGCTCCATCGCCTATCCCGTATATATCCTAATCAATCGATCCATTTCAGAACAATGTCCCCATACTATGGAAGATATCCCATATCATCCCCCTCCACAAGGGAGGCCCATCTAAAGATCTTTCTAATTATCAGCCCAATGCCATTCTATTACCCCTAGCCAAAATCATAGAGAAATGTATCCATAAATAGCTCCTATACCACCTCACTACATATAACTGCTTAACTAGTTCACAGCATGGCTTCCATCCAAAACACAGTACTTGCACAGCCCTCGTAAGCTTTACTAACTACATCAATCTCCACAAAAACACAGGACAAGTAGTCTCTACTATATTCTTTGATATGTCCAAAGCTTTTGATATGGCATCCCACCAACTACTGCTCAACATTCTAGCCTCCTTCAACCTCAGTTCTACAGCTCTCAACTGGTTCTTTAGCTACCTTACTAATCAACAACAGGCAACTAAATGGGATAATAAACTCTCCACACTCCTCCCAGTTTCTATTGGTATTCATCAGGGTTCCATTCTTGGACCTCTCCTTTTTATTATATTCACAAATAGTCTAAACACTTCCACTAAATCTGCTTTGATCATTCAATATGCTGACAATGCTGCTCTTATTTGCTCTGCTCCCACACCCCAAGAACTCCAGTATAAACTGCAAAAAGCATTTCTAGATATTGAAAATTACCTAAATGAACTTCTACTCATCCTAAAACCCAAATAAAACAAAGTTAATGATCTTCTCCAACAGGAAATCCAAAGCAAACTCACCTTGTCCCTCCATCTACTCCACTAATGGCACTATAGTAGAACCAGTTAACCAAACAAAACTACTTGGTGTCACAACAGACAATAACCTAACATTCGATAAACACAAATAAAAAAGTTCATATGAAACTTGGTGCACTATATAGGGCCAAACCTTGCCTTACTCAAAATGCCAGACTAGCCACAGCCAGATCCCATCTCCTGTCTAGTCTCCTCTACTGTTCTCAAATTTTCACTAACCTGTGCATGTCTGATTTACATCTGCTTGATTCCTGCTAAAATAAAATAGCAAAATTTGCTGCTAATATACCCAACAGGACCCATCATTGCCTTGCTCTTCAAAAACTACACTGGCTTGAATTTCCCATTCTGTTATTACTCAATCAGCTCACCACTGCCCACTTCATTATCCACAAACCTGAAAACTGCCCGCACTCTCCAACCTAGTGCAACTGAACACCACCCCCCAGGACCCTTAGATCACCTGATAAACTTATACTCAAGGTAACAAAGTCCCATAATTACTTTGGTGACTTTCTCTTCTCCTATAAAGTAATCAAACAGTGGAATCTAATACCCCAGAATATCCTAAAAACACAGATAGTCATAGCTTCAAACAACCCCTAAAGGAATACCCTACTCAGTAATGACTATGCTACTGTAATACTCCTGGCTAGTTTCTCATGCCATCAATTAAATGTTTATTTTCTGCTATATTCTCATTGTCTTACTTCTACCAAATGAAAGTGCCACAATGGTTTATTGTAGTTATATATCTAATGAGTTTCATATTACTGTTTGTAGTAGGGCTTAGGAAATGTAATGTTTTCTGTGTACATTCTCTTTTTGTAAATTGTGATTGTAGGCAACTGTTAAACTTTTTGTATATTCTTTGTAAATCTTTGTAAGTTTTTTTTGTAATCTTTTTTGTACTATTGTTATGAAACTTTTCTCCGTGGGTCTCCACTGAAAACAGGCTATTTGCCCAGCCAGACACTACCCAGTTTACAAATGTAAAATAAATAAATAAATAATATATTTAAAAAGAAGAATAAACATTTTATAAATAATATGCAAATATACAGGGGAAGGGAAGATTAATCTTTTATTTAATATTAGTATGCTAGGAAATATATACACATGCTGCAATCTCTAATACTGTTACATTATGAGCTCATTGAAGGGAAGTGAGAACTGAAAATGTAATGGCTTTTTGATGAGATAGTTTAGAAATGCAGGTTGCATAAAATAAGGCAGAATATCAGTGGACAAATAAGACAAAAAATAATATATTTGAATAGCAAACTGCACAGAAGGAAGAGATACATTATATATATCTGCACAAGGCAGACAAGTAAAAGTATAACATCTGACATAATGTTCGTATAAAATTACATGAAAGATATCCAAAATGATCCTGAAAACTGAAATTTAAAATATGGTTACTTTAACGGTGTAGCTTTCTACATGTTGTACATCACTGGATTCATTAAGATTACCTGAAGTAACTCATTTTACAAGTCAGAGGTGACATTTGAGTGTTTTTTTTTTGCCAAGTCAGTTCTTTCATTACTGATAGAAAGTAGAATAGATTTTTCCAAATGTTTGAAACTGGGAGAGGAGAATGTGGGTTGAAATGAGTATTATGAAATGTTTAAATGCACTGTAGACTGCAAATGTTCTTTGACTTTGCTGAGTAGCAAGATAATTCTGTCAAACTTAGTAATTCATACTTTTTTCAATTCATTTAATGAGTGAAATGAATTTTAGATGTTTGATATTTATCATATTAAGGGTGATACACAATTTTAAGGCACAGACGCTTATACGTTTAAAACTGATTTTGGAGATTTTGATAGAGTTATTAAATATGTATATATCTTTCAGCATGATAGCTGTATATATATATATATATATATATATATATATATATATATATATATATATATATATGTATATATATGTATATATATATATATATATATATATATATATATATATATATATGTGTGTGTGTGTGTGTGTGTGTGTGTGTATTAACTTTTCTGTTGTATAATAGTTTGGTAAGCTTAGATTGTTTGTAACCTTTAAAGTTTACAGATGACTTTATCTTTTTATGTCCCAGTCTGTTCTTGTTATATATTTAAAATTTAGTTACAACAATGTTAAATGATCAAATAATTTTGAAATATTTAATAGATAATTATACCACTATTATATAAATAGATATGTATTACATATGTCAGATTATTTTCTGAGATTAATTGAAGTGGATTATTAAACTTTTAAGTTATAATGAGAAAAATAGTTTTAAATGTCAAAATATACAATTAAGTTTGTAGTCTTTTTAACTTTTTAACTTATATACACCAATATATTAATTATTTGTAAGGCATGGCATCTCTTGGCGGTTCTTGATGAAATATTGGGGTTTGGTTGGCAGAAAGATAGTCTAGTAGTCTGTCTATTTGATAAACAAACTAGGAACTTTGGTATCCATGATTTTATTAGTAATACATACAGAAAGCCTGGTACTCCAAAATATAAAAAGAGCGCTCAGAATGTATGTTTGAGACATGGAGATTCTATAATTGACATATTGTAGGAATTTATACATGTTCTCTCTTTTCAGACGACACATGTAAGCAAAAAAGTTACTTTCAGTTAATGAATATATTTACTTATCAACTGCAATGTTAGCCATTATGAATTTTAGCTTTAACTTGCAGTCATATTTCCTGTTATTATTTGGTAGTGTACTTACTTTCTTGACGGTAAATTTTCCCAAGAAAATAGAGCCACAAGATATACCTTTTTCTGGAAGTGAGATTTTCACTGCACTGCTGCAAAAAATCATACTTTACTCAGGATTTCTAGCTTCTAGCATACATTTTGAGATATTGAAAAAAATGTTAGATCCATTCATGAACTAAATTCAATCTTTTTATCCTTCATAAAAATTATGTTATAACTAATGAATGAAGTTGGAAATTTGCCAGAAACATAAGATAGCCATAGTTCATTTTACTTTGTACACTTGTGTGTCAGCTAACGTAATATGAAATCTGAAAAATCTTCTCTGTTTATGCAGTTCAGACAGCGCACACCAAGTTTATTTTACTTCATCTATGGTCAGTTAATTTCAGATAAGCCTCACTCATTGCTTGTTATTACTAAATACTAGCAGGTTTTTAATTTTAAGTTACAACATGTACTTCAGACATTTATTTGGTTTCAAACAACACGTGTATCTTATTCACTCACCTTTATCACATCTTCAAAACTTTAGCATGTATATGCTGATAAAAATATAAATGTCAAAGTTCTATTGCTGCTAGCTACTACATTTGATAATCACTGAATAACTTTACTTCAAAAGTTATTGTTAGGGAGCTTAACAGATAATAAAATAGTTACTACTCAGGTTCTTGACAAACAACTTGCCTTATTTTTCCTTGTACATTTATTTTGGCAAATCCATTCTTGGAGTGTGACATATAAGTTACTTCAAAATTCCTGGCAAAATATATTTACCACACCATTCAGTATACATTTTTCTTAGAAAATCCTGCCAGGCACTGTGACAAATAAATGTATACTAGTTATGTCACTGCATAGTCTTGCTTCATTCTTAAAAATCCTGTATATGCATGGTAAATGGAACACAAATATACCAATGATCCATCTTATGCCAATTATTTATTTTTGTAATTCTTCCTTGAGACCTCTTTAGATACATTCATTTATGACAATGGAAATTCCTTAATTGGAATAAGTGATCTGAAGTTCAACTTTCATAGTTTCTCACTTGTTCATTGTTCAAGTTTCTAGATTCATAGAGTTTTTGGACTGATGCTGTTGTATGGATTTCTTGCTTTCGTCCTCTTTGTGTTTCCTCTAGACATTGCTGTATGGATCCTTGAAGATTCAGACATTTTCACTGCAAACAAAGCCTTAGCTATATTTATTTCTCTCTGAAGGCAATGCCCCATCTTGGTAGCTTTTACCAGGACATCAGTGAGAATGAGACTCTGAGACATTCACATGAAGTTCAAGATTTTATTATCCATTTGAATTTCTTATCATGCTACATAGCTGCTAGGAGGGATCCCTATTGTTTTATCAAAAGAACACAAGACTGAATTTCAAAAGCTCAAGACAAGAAGATCCTAAGTTCAAAACAATGAACGCTGACATTGCCAAAATGAGAAACCACAAAACACCAACTGCACATATCAGACACTAGTCGGAGGTTCTGAATGGAACTGCTGGACACAGACGAAAAGCAGGTACTACATTTAAACACCTATTTTTAATAAAAAATGTACCTTTTTCAATGCGTATTAATGGAGAGTGCAGTACAGTGAGGATCGGGAAATTACCCTTTTCCCCAGTGTAGTGTGATCTCGGAGTTGGTGTATGCAATTTGCTGGGGGTGTGAGGAGTGCAGCCCATCACATGGGGGGTGCAGAGGGGCTTGGCCCCCTGCAAAAACATTGAAAAATATATATTTGTCTGTTAAATTATGTATTTAGATGTAGTAGCTGTTTTTTTTCTGTGTTCACGACCTTTATTCAGAAGTTCTGGCTGACATGCACAGTTGTGTTTTTTTTTAAGTTTTGGCAATATAAAGTTTTGCTGTTTTGAAATTACAATCTTCTTGTCTTGGTCTTTTGGTTATCTGTTAATTCAGCTTACTGAAGTACATCCGCTAGGGCTGGCACAATCTCTGCAGTGCATTATACTACTGTATAAACCAATCCTATGATGTATTTGCAAATGTTTATATTATAAATCTAATAATTACTTACTCCGAGATAACTAGTCATACTAGCCTATAGTAACAAAAGTCCAAATGTTTCTATCATGTTCTTGTCTTTTTACCTAGCAAAAGAAATCATGGCATTTCAATTGCTTCTTGCAAGAAGACAAAATTCTCTTTTTCTATCCTGCCTGTCCTTCAGCTCATAACAGCACATTTATCAGTACAAACGTTCTGTCCATAAAAAATGTATTGGTGTCATATTCCTTAATGTGTCTGAATTCATGCAAATTATTTAGTCAAGGATGTTTTCTGAGCACTGCAGAATCATCCTGTGTCAGCAATGACTTTAATTGCAGTTAGGAAAAAGCATTCAAAATCCCTTTCAGAGAGACAGATGCATGATGTTCTTCGTCTCACATTGCTGCAGTCATAACCTGTGGGTAGTCCGCTGTCCTCGGTCGGCCCGAATACCAAAGTGTTAGGCTGGCGTCGGTCATGGTCGCTCAGATCTGACGTCAGTATGCAGTGGTACTAAAGCGCATGACCGACGCCATATCATCAGTCTTTCTTGCTGCATGGTCCGAAGCAGAAGCAGCGTTTGCAAGTGCCGTTCGGCGTCCTGAAATTTTCGTATTCTGAGTTTCAGACCGAAGACCAAGTTGGGCTAAGTACCCCGTTGGGGAATATTTTTGTCTTTTCTTGCCTCAGTTAAATCCGGATGTCAGAAAAAGTTAATAATTGTATTTCTTGTGGGAAACAGATACCTCATAGGGACTACCACTCTCTCTGTATTCCTTGCTTGGGGCCTGAGCACGACGTAGTCGGGTGTCGCTTTTGCGCTAGATTTAATAAGCGCACCATTAAACGCAGGTTAGATTGTGCTAGACTTGTTTTCGGTAAGCGGTGTAACTACAACATGCCGTCGGATCCCCCGACGCCCGCTACCGCTAAGAAGCGAAAAGATAAATCGTTAAAGTTTAAGCAGGACGAGTCGTCCGTTGCGGACGCCGGTTCTATGGAAACTACGGTTGAATCTGTTGATCCAGCCGAGGTTTCAGCTGAATCACAGGGGGGGAGCCTTTAATCTTACAGGAATTGGCCTCTCAGGAGTTAGGTCAGGCCAAGGGGGCCTCTCAAGTTTCTGTAGTTCCTTCTTTACATAAGGTTGTTAGGCCTTCTACTTCTGTCACTAAAGCCCCTTCTAAAGCTAGACCTGGTCTTTCTGGCACAGGCGTCAGCCCTAGTTCTTCAGGCTCTGTTCCTAAAAAACATATGCTGAAAATGGCAGAGGATTTGATTACTTTAATCAGAGGTTCTATGCCCCCTCCAGATAAGAGGCCTAGGGTGGAGACAGAGGGGGAGGGATTGGAGCATTCCTCAGATTACTCTGAGTCTTCAGCTGAGGACATTCAGGATTTTCCTCCCTATTCTGATTCGGATGCAGAGGATTCCTGTCCTTCTGCTTCTCCTGCAGAGGATTTTTCTTTTTCTGAAACCCTGCACTCCATGAGGGAGCATTTTAAGTGGGAAGGTCAGGATTTTTCAGATTCTCGTAAGAGGCTTAGGGAATTTTTGTTTTTACCACAACATAGGCCCTTGGCTATTCCCCCTGTTTTGGATGTTGTTCAGGATGTTTTTTCTGAAGCTTCCCTTAATCCTGATTCTTTACCCCCTGCCCCTGTCAAGCCAGACAGGTATTACAGAGTTCCAGAGGCTCATAAATATTTGTATAAGAGTCCTAGAGCTGACCCGGAAACTATTAGTCAGGGACCTAAGGGTGTCAGGGCTTCTGCAGTTAAGAATCCAGTTCCTCTGGATAAAGATTCTAGAGCTTTGGATAGGTGGGGTAAAAAAGTGTATACCTCCTCCACGCTAGCTATGAGGGCTTTAAATTGCCAGTTTCATATGCTGAAGTATCAGAATTTTCTGTTAAGTCAGTTGAAATCTAAGGTAGATGCTTTAGCTGAGGGTATAGAGTGTAAGGAATTGCAGGACTTAGTTCATGCCTCTGATCAGGTAGGTAAGCATTCCTTGCAGTGTGGCTTTGATGCTCTTCAGGCTTCTTCCAGGGTGGCTGCCACTGGTTCAGTTATTTGTAGGCACTCCTGGCTTAAGGATCAGAATTTGTCAGAGCATGTTAAAGCTCGAATTTTGGATGCTCCCCTTCAATCTGAAGTTCTTTTTGGTTCTCCTGTGGAGTCAGTTTTGAAGAAAATGGAGGACAAAGCTAAGTCCATGCAGACGGTTAAGGAATTTTTACAAGTGCAGCCCCCTAAGTTTAGCAGAAATTGGCCTGCAAAAGGATGGGCTTATCCTTCGTCTGATTTTCAGTCTAAGGGCAGATCTAGACGTGGTAGGGGCAGAGCTCATGCTCAAGGTTCTTTCAGACCTAGGACGTGGAGTTCTCCTGCACAATCTTCTGGTGAGGGCAGAGGTCAGCCTTTTCGTAAACAGACCCAATGACCTGTATCTCCAGCTGCCAGATTCCTCCTGTCTGGCAGCTCCTCTAGGAGGAAAGTTGGCACTTTTCAAGCAAAATTGGCTTTTGGTCACCCAGGACAAATGGGTGTTGGACATTATAAATCGAGGCTACAAGTTTTATTTTCACACCTTGCCTCCTTTCAAAGGCATGCCGGATGTACCTCTTCAGCAAAGGCTGGAGGCTCACAAGCAGATTTCTTTACTTTTACAAATGGGGGCTATCCAGGTGGTACCTCCGTCAGAAGTAGGCCTAGGATTTTATTCTCGCCTGTTTCTTGTGCCAAAGAAAGGAAACACTTGGAGGCCAATTCTGGATTTGTCCATTCTCAATACATACCTAGACATTCCAAAGTTCAAGATGTTAACTTTGCAGCAACTTCTGCCTCTGCTAGGCAAAGATCACTGGATGGTAACTCTGGATCTCAAAGAGGCTTATCTTCACATTCCTATCAGGCCCAGCTGCAGGAGGTTCCTGCTGGCTGGTACTTTTCATTATCAGTTCTCTGCATTGCCCTTTGGCTTATCTACTGCACCCAGGGTGTTCACAAAGGTCCTGGCTCCTGTGATAGCCTTCTTAAGACTAAGAGGAATACAAATTTATCCTTATCTGGACGATTGCCTGATTCTTGCTCAAGACAAAGTCAAGTTACTTCAGCATCTACAGTATGTAATGGCAGTTTTAAGGTGCCTAGGGTATTCTGTGAACGAAACAAAGTCCAGTCTAGTACCCTCTCAGGACATGTGCTTTCTGGGTGTGAGACTGAATACAGCCTCTCAGATGGCTTTTTTGACCCCGGACAAACAAAGAAATCTTCCCCTATACTTCCAGCAATTATCCCTACTGTCCAGGCTGCAAGGACAGTCCTTCAAGCCTTGGGGTTCATGGAATCTTGTATTCTGGTACTTCCCAATGCCAAACTACATATGAGGAAGCTACAATGGTATCTTAAAAGTGTATGGACTCAACACTGCCACGATTTGGACACTGTCATTCAGATAATACCTTGCATCCAAAAGGAATTTTTGTGGTGGGCTCAGGAATGTCACCTAAACAAGGGACTCTCTGTGACCCGACCAGAGGCGAGTCAGATCTTAACGACAGATGCCTCAGACATGGCTTGGGGAGCACACTTCAATGGGAAATGGATTCAAGACACGTGGCCTCCCAGACTACAGCATTTGCATATCAACATGAAGGAGATGTTAGCAGTCCAATTTGCACTGATGGCTTTCAAGGATCTACTTCAACCGGGACAGGTGTTGATTCAAACAGACAATACAACAGTCATGTGGTACATCAACAAGCAGGGGGGAACCCATTCGTACCCTCTTTGCAGACAAGCTATGATTTTGTGGGAGACTGCTCTGAGTTTGCACGTCACTCTTCAAGCAAGGTTTCTGCCAGGAGCACAGAACTCCTTAGCAGATGTTTTGAGCAGACAGATGGTGGATCCCCACGAGTGGAAATTGGATCCTCATGTATTTCAACAGTTGACAGTGGCTTGGGGAACTCCAGACATAGATCTGTTCGCTTCTCCACTAAATTTCCAACTGCCAAAATTTTGCACAAAGATGTTTCACCCAAAAGCTTGGAAAGTGGATGCTCTATCTTTCAGTTGGAACAACCTTCACGTCTATGCTTTTCCTCCTCTGCCTCTCCTTCCCAAGGTGCTCTTGAAGGTCAGACAGGACAAGCCTTGCATGATTCTAATAGCTCCAGATTGGCCACGTCAGCACTGGTATCCTCTGCTGAGGAGTTTAGTACAGGAGCCTCCTTGTTCTTTGCCACCAATTCCGCACCTTTTGTCCCAGGCAAGCAATCATTTCCTCAATGTCAAGGTACAGTCCCTGCATCTGACAGCCTGGCATATTCTGTTTTAGACCCTGGGGGGTCGCAGCTTCCTCAACAAGTTTTGAATGTCATATTGGAAGCCAGACGACCTAGTACTAGGAAAGTTTATGCTGATAAATGGAGGAGATTTTTTTCTTTGGAGCACAGCAAAGAGCTTTGATGTTTCAGGGCCTAATTTGAGTGTTACACTACAGTACCTTACAGAATTATTAGACAAGGGTTTGTCTTTCTCCTCCGTGAAAGTTCATGCTGCAGCCATTTCTGCTCACTATGATTGTGACCCACCATTATTTTCTCACCCTTTGTTTAAGCAATTTCTTAGAGGGGCAAAGAACATAAGACCCCCACGTAGAGCTCCTACTCCTTCCTGGGATCTCAATTTTGTGTTGGAAAAGCTTACTTTACCTCCTTTTGAACCTGCAGCTACATCTGAGTTGAAGTTTTTGTCTTGGAAGACTGCTTTTTTGTTGGCCATTACGTCTGCTAGGAGGGTATCTGAATTACAGGCTCTAATGGCAGTTGAACCCTTCCTGATATTCCATAAGGATAGGGTATCCCTGCGTACTAACCCTACTTTTATGCCTAAAGTTGTTTCTAATGTGGCCTTAAACCAATCTAGTCATTTGCCTACTTTTTATGCTGATCCCCAAAATAAAGGGGAAAAAACTTTGCATTCTTTGGATATTCACAGGCAGTTACGCTATTATTTGAGCAGAACTAAAGGGTTCAGGCAGACTCAACAGTTATTCATTTCTTTTGCTTTGGGTTCACAAGGAAAAGCTGTTTCAAAGCAAACTATTTCTAAGTGGATCGGCCATTGTATTGCTTTTTGTTATTCTCATCATGGAAAGGATGTTCCGGCTGGGATCAGACCTCATTCCACTAGGGCTACTGCCACTTCTACTGCCTTTTTAAGGGGAGTTGCTACTAAGGATATTTTGGAGGCAGCTACTTGGAGTTCAGTGCACACTTTAAACATTACCATCTCCCTCTTTATTCCAAGTCTAGGGCTGGGTTTGCCACTGCAGTTTTACAGGGCATGTTAGCAGCTCCTAATGCTTTTTGATTTTGACAACCTCCCTTCACCTTTGCTTTGGGATTCTACCCACAGGTTATGACTGCAGCAATGTGAGACGAAGAACATAGTACAGTTTTGTACCTACCATAAATGTAGATGTTCGAGGATCCACATTGCTGCAGTCCAATTTTCCCTCCCTCCTTCCCCTCTGTAGTTTAGGGTTGCTGTGTTGCTTTTGGGGTAATTACTTTTTCTATATTGGTGGTTGGGTATTTTCTATTTTTGGCTATGGCCTTTTCTTTTTAGGCCTTCTGACATCTGGGGCAAGAAAGACTGAGGATATGGCGTCGGTCATGCGCTTTAGTACCACTGCGTACTGACGTCAGATCTGAGCGACCATGACCGACGCCAGCCTAACACTTTGGTATTCGGGCCGACCGAGGACAGCGGACTACCCACAGGTTATGACTGCAGCAATGTGGATCCTCGAACATCTACATTTATGGTAGGTACAAAACTGTACTTTTCATCTCACATAAAAATACTATTCTATTCATCAATGTAATTGTTTTATAGTTGGTGGATATAGCACAGAGGACTAAGTCATCATCATAAAGTTATGCGATTAGTCTCTTTCATGTCTGAAGACAGGCATTTAATAAAGATGCCAAAGAGTATTGGCACTATTTGTGGCAGTTTATAGGGAGTTGTTAGTTTTAGCTGCAAGGGTTTTGTTTTCTAGGTAAACTGAGAACAACTGTAGCTTCAGCAGGGGAATTTCTTAGCTTTGTGGGGTTTACTGAATTAAAAGGCATTGTTGAAGTCAACAAAAAGGGCTCCAGTAAGTTAACACCTTTGTCTGTATTAGTGAGAATGGTTTTAGGGTGTACAGAGATGTTTGGAACTTCTGTGTTTAATAAAACTATGCTGAAGGGATGACAGTAGGTTATATTGATTAAAATAGTGTGAAAGTTGGTTGTATAATGCTTTGTCTAGTAATTTATCTACATGGGGGAAGTAGTGAGATAGTGCAAAATGAGATGCATTAGAGGGTTTATTGCATTTGGGAATAGGGATGACTATTGCTTCGTACCATATTTCAGGTAATATTTGTTGAAAGAGGAAGAAATTGAATAGTTATGCTTGAAGGATAAGCATTTACTTAAAGCTAATTCCCTTGTGTGATGGTCCTTATTTACCTTGGGCAGTAATCAAGGAGCGTCAGCCCTCACCATTAACACTAGTGAGAGACCATCATTAAAGCAGGTATGTATTTACTCAGTATTTTCCAGTGCAGCTCTCTGCATCAAGCACAGTTTCCCTCAAGTGTAGTTCCAAGTGGCTGACACAC
Source organism: Protopterus annectens (assembly GCF_019279795.1). NCBI lineage: Eukaryota > Metazoa > Chordata > Ceratodontiformes > Protopteridae > Protopterus > Protopterus annectens. The sequence goes on along the minus strand of NC_056733.1, from coordinate 1,794,272,579 downwards.
CCACACCTGGGTATTTGATTTACACACACACACACACACACACACACACACACACACACACACACACACACACACACACACACACACACACACACAATATCTCTCTCTCTCTCTCTCTCCTGGGAACAGCTGTCACAGATTTACTAGCTGTGTCCCTTTATGCCCAGACAATAAGGTAATGATACTGCCACCAGCCAGTCACTGTCAGAGTCTTACAAAGGTATCCAATTATACTGAGTAAAATCAATACTAACATTAATAGTAGAGTGTAACCTAAGCAGCAAGTTTTTTTGGAGTGGCCAATGTATCATTAGAATAAGCACAAGTACTCTTAAGATGTTAAAATAATCTCTAAAAGACCAGCCACAATGAAAGGTATAAAATATTTAATAATAAATAATACAATAGAAAACATGAGAATATTAAATATTTAAGTGCAATAAACATCAGCATTTCAGTCACAGGAGAAATAAAAATAACACAGTTGGATGGATTCACACAGATGCCGAAAAACAATCCTTAGCCAATCTCATTGTAATTCCTGAATGTCTAAAGAAGAAAATCTGTTCCATATCTAACTTAATTAATACAGCAAGGTAAGATTAGATGTTGAGTTGCTTAATTTCACAAGGCAAGGTGATGTTTTTCTAACTTTTAACTGATTACAACTGAACTGTGAACTGACAGTGGTAACTGTCATAAATTTTTATATCAGATTCCATAGATAACAAAACAAAATAAGCTGATCTGTGTGTTATATCCTGTCAGTGCTGGTTACAGAATGACATCACATTTGATCACATGAGTTTGGTAGAGAACATACTCAGAGCTTTTTTAAGATCTGTTGCAGTATTTGCAAATTAAAGAATTCTTTGTTTAAACATAAACATTTAATCAGTTATAATAACGCTGTTGATACAATTTTAACTTAAACATCTGTAGAAGTCAGTGTGATAGTGAAATGACAGAAAATTATTTACAAAACTCCAGCCAACTATGCTGGTATATGTCACACACACTGCCCTATTCTCCCTCGTACAGATGGCAACGCCTCACATAGTCATACCTTGTTTACGGAATTGTACTATATTAGTGATCCTTATGATGAGCACTACTGTTAGTAGGTTGAAGTTTGAATGTTTATGGGCCCGATTCCAAAAGACTTACTGTCGGTGTAAGTGACTACTTATACTGAGAGCAGGTCTTCTGAAATCTGCCCCTGTTATAAGCTTGTTTATAGACAGGCCTTATATTGAAGTAAGTCACTGACACTGAGAGAAAGTCTTTTGGAATCTGGTCCCCATTATAACTCTGTTTATAGATAGGTCTTATAGTGAAGTAAGTCACTTACACTGAGAACAATTATTTTGGAATCAGGGCAGATGGGCAGACTTAAAGAGAGAGCAATTTTTTTGGAATCTGTCCCTATGATTTTGTTATATAATGTCTGTGCAGAAACTATACACAAACACACACACATACACACACACACACACACACACACACACACACACACACACACACACACACACATATATATATATATATATATATATATAGAGAGAGAGAGAGAGAGAGAGAGAGAGTTGAAGAATGTTTATCAGTTTGTATATCAAAATAACATGCATGAGGTGCTATATTGGAAGAATTAGAAAATTGTTTTGGTTTAATAATATCAATTTCTAAATTATCAAACTGTATTGCAAACATATTTATAATGTTGACAATTTCAAAAGTAATGGCTTTTGAGATTGATCTCATCTTAATTTGTATAACTTTTTATTGAATCAACAGCAATGAAATTGTTAGCATCCATTTTGAAAGGTGATTATGCAGAGTAAATGTGAAGTTTTCATGTGAAATGCAAAAACAGAAAAAACAAAACTGATATTCTACATTCCCCTCCCAGACCTCATCAAGCATACTGTTCCAAATAAAATGTAACAAGCAAAAATAACATTAATCTGGCAACTACTTTCAGTGATGTTATTATGCAAGTATGCATGATTAACTGAGAAATCTCTCTATAAATTTGCTTTTTATAAACAGATACATGTTAGGCAGAAATGTCTTTTGTTATTATTACACAGTATATATCTCCTTTTTTGTCAAATTGTGCTAATACATAACTAGTATACCAGAAATAAAACAAATTATTATTGACTAGTTATTTTATTGTAACATATGCATACTTCTTTTAAAAACTGGTACCCTTAATTCTTATTCATAGTACAAGTCTGCAGACTGAATGGTCTGATTTCCTTTATACTACTGCACATTGTGAAAGGAAAGCTGATGGAACTGTAGCAACATAGCCTCGTGCCTATCTCTCATATTTCAAATATTAAATGTTACATGCATACAGATAAGTCAGGCATGGACAATAGTGACCTTTTAGCCTGCCAGTATACCAAAACAATCATGAAAATGTTCAAACTGCTCTTAAACATATCTAAAATAGTGCTAACTTTAATATAGTTTGTCAGTCTATTCCAGGCATCAGTTACTTTCTCAAAGAACCATCTAGTACATCTTTCATTCCTATATAGCATCCTACATAAGTCAAGCATTCACAGAGATAGTTGACTCTGAATGCTGTATGTACCTAAATATGTTATCCTCTTAAATATCTATGAGACACTGTGCAAGTTTAGATATTTCAGATATTTAGTCTTATAATAACTTATATTTTCGTGTACATAGCTGCCCTTCTTGTTTCTTTTTATTGAACTATTTCCAATTTACTCATACTATTTTCTTATAAGATTTACATAATACTATTCATAGTCAAGTTTGGGTCTACTGTAATGTATAGACAACAATCTCATTATTTCTGAATTCCTAGACATTGTAAACCTTTTCTTTACAGTTATAAAATTATGGTTAAGCAACTATTTAATATGAACAGCAAAACTCAAGACTTAATCAGTTAATATACCTAGGTCCTTAAATAAATCTACATTTTCAGTCACTGTCTTTCAAATATCATATGTTTAGTTTCTGATGTATTTATTAACTTATTATTCTCATGTGACCCTCTCGTCTATTTAGTCAAGTTCTGTTGCAGACATGATCTATCCTTATCAGATGTGATCGGTTTTCCCATTTTCATGTCATCTGCATATATATACTATAGCACCTTCTCAGAAAGAAAAGGCAAATCAGAAAGATACAAATTAAACAAGTAAGGCACAGGACAGAGCCATACAGGATACTGTGACTGTAACCCAGAATTTCTCCTTTCTAATTTCTATATGATAGTGACCACATCCTATTTGTTAGTCATACAGCTATCCATTTGATTAAAATTGCATTAATATCTAGCTGTTCTCATTTGATCAGTGTTTTATGCATGACTCTAGCTAGGGCTAAATATAGTTCTATTAAATTACATCAAAACATACTTTTTCATTTATATATGTTATTATATTTTCATAAGACATTATATTACAGGTAGTTATAAACCTATTTTCAACATATGCATGTTGGTATATGGTTTTAAGTCTGTAAACTTGTCAGTTCAGACAGTAATGTATCAAAGATGACTTTTGCTCTTATCTTCTATAAAAAACACCTCTGGGTTAGTCATGTTTCCCTTTCCCTTAAAAATGGGTGTAACAAGACCATTTCTCCAATCTTAAAGATTCTCTGTATATCTAAATGACATTGTAAATAACAGATGTTATGATATTGTAAGTCCACAAGTATTCTCGGGTCATCATCATTAATTTCCTCTCCTACCTGTGCTTTACTGAAGTTCCAATTCGCTTTGTACATTTTCAGTATACTATACTTTAATTTCAGTGCCCAAAGTTACCAGGATGTTAGTATCACAAATTACTGATTCCTTTGTTGGACCAAAATATTTTACATAAGACTTTGCAAACATATTTACAGAGTGTGGTGTGAGGAGCAATTTGAGAATCTAACACAGTTTATATATTTATGTGTGTTTACTCCAACCACATCCTGTATATTTAGAATCTAATATATATATATATATACACACACACACACACACACACACACACACACACACATATATATATATATAGATATATATATATATATATATATATATATATATATATATATATATATATATATGTATATAATTTCAGAAACTAACAAACGTATCTGCTTGTATGTCTTTACCCTTACCTCATGGTATACTTTGATAAAATGGTTTTCCATTCTCAGTTGTTTCTTGGTCACATCTCACATTATGTTTAGTTTGTCTGTTCAGTGTATTTATTTTAGTTTTCAGTTATACTTTGACCTCCATTTCCATTTCATATAGCCTTCTCTCTCATCTTAATTATCTTGTTCTTATTGAAATATATTCTCCTGACCCTGGGTGCCAAATTTCCATTAAATGCACAATTCTAAATGGTTTTACACAGTAACTATTTTCCTTCTATGTATTATGTTAATATTCTTTCCATAGGGTTAGATGTCAGTTGAGTAGAATTATCTAGCAGCAGTTTAACCTTTCTAACTCCATGATTGCTGCACATCAGGGGTGGTAAGACTTGACATGAAAAACAATCATCTCCTTAGGAACACACACAATATCCAGTATGACTGGGTCCCTGAAAAGTATGTTTACAATCTGCAACAATTATTCTTGTACCTTTCCTCACTAATGCTGCAGAATCAATATTATTCCAGTCTGTTTCTGGTAAAATAATGTCCCCAGCTATTATCATTTTCATGCAAGATATGCATGAATTTCCTCCAAGTCATCAACTCTTGATTTTGGTGATTTATATACTCCAGTTGTATTCTTGTTTAGTGTTGTCTTTACTGGCAAAATCATATAATCTGTTGTACTGGTGTTATCTTCAAAGAAGTAAGAATCACGGGTCTCATAACAATCTTTACTCCATCTCTATCATGAGAGCTCCACCTGTTTTTTCTTTTTGTTAGACTGTCTATAAAAGTAAAACCATTTATAGTCTGAAAGAAATGGTTTCCCATCATTGTTCTTTAGTGATGTTTCACAAGCAGTAACATCATCAATGAATGCAGTAACATTTTTCCTGTAAAGCCTTATTAATGATACTGTTCTCATTAAAACCCAACACAGATAACTCAGATTTTGCTATCTGTGAACTGTTAAGTTTCTGACATGACAAAAATGCTGTCTAGTGCTAGTCAAATAGTGTTATACAGATGTTGTAACAGTTCTCTTTGCTTGTGTTGACAAGTAGACTCCACCCTATCACGTTACTTGTGAGCCCTAAGTTAGGCTCTTATTTATCATGTTCATGATGATTCTTTCCATGGCCTTACGTATGAGACTGGTTAGACTTATGGGTCTGTAGTTAACTAGGTCAGTAGTTGGACCTTCTTTGAGAAGGGGAATGACTGTTCACACTTTTTAAAATGACCATTCTTTCATATAGTTGCTCATGCACAATGTTTTTCATTTATGCTGACGTGACTCTCTTTTCTATATGTGATTTGTAAAAAGAATAGGTTTTACCATTTTAACACCCAAATAAGCTATCTTATCTATGAGGGCCACAATTTATCTTCTAACAGTTATTAAGTCTTTAAAAATGAGAACATTTCATCCAACATGAATACCGATAGCTCCATTCTTTTACTTAGGCATTGTGAGGCCCTACTAACACCCTCTGTTTTTGCATCTGGCAGACATTACACAGTTCAATGTTCATTCTCCTCCCTGCATATGTGAGCATCAGTTCCTTTAATAATTGAACTGGCAGTTACCAATATACCATTTTTAACCTGATCTGAGGAATTGTCTACCTCTAATTCAGTAATGTCTTCTTTTTAATTGTTACAAAAAACATTGATCACCATTACTCTTATTAATCTCACTGTTTGTATCACCTATATCATTTGCATGCATACAATTCTCATCTAGCTGTCTGCGTACATCTACAGCTTGAACCAAATTGTCAACCTCCATCTTTCTTCTCTTTTTTGCCTTGCATTAATATTCTTTAGTCTTTCCCTATTCGTTTTTATTTCTTCCTTTTAGCCTGCCTCTTGGCTATTTTTCTGACTTGTTTGTTGGAACAATAATGTCATGTTTCTGTAGACTGAATGCTTTGTGATTGGACAATGTTATCATTCCCTGTAATTTGAATATTGCATATTAAAGATGTTTAATTTTGTTTATTTTTGCTTAACTTTATATATATATATATATATATATATATATATATATATATGTCAGTTTCTTTTTCTTTCTCATGTTTATGTCTTTCTAACTGCTTTGAATCCTATGATTGCTGTGTATTCATATGCTGAATTGCAAATGTGTCATTTGTAGCATCAAGTTCAATAGGGATGATGTAATCTTTCCTAGCAGAGGGTGCTTCTTTTACTAAGTATGTTCTGTTTGTACTATGTCCAATATTATTTATCTCATTGGTGCAATCATCCTCATAAGATCTATGTTTACTATCAGTAATAGTAAGCAAATTATACAACTTTTGGCACGGGAAACAGGAGTCTCCAATGTTACCATATATTACCGTTTTATATATTTATATATCTATAAAACATTTAATACATAAGACGAGTTATTTATACTGCAGCAAATCATTAATGACATGTTCATTTAATGAATCCATTCTCAGTGACAATATCAAAAATAAGTTATCACAGAAATTCAGTTGGATTGATGATGTCAGATTAAACAGCTTTAAAACAGCCACAAGCAGTGTTTATAAAATGTAACTTCAATTCACAGTTTATATACATATATGTATATTTAAAATATCAAGTAAAACACACAGCTCAAGAAGGTACTCCACAGTGATCTTAAAGCTGCAAACTGTCTATATAAACAGCATGAAACACCTAACTAAAAATAAAATGGTTTCTGCTCACAGGCAAACTTTACAATACTTTTAGTATTGCAGTTGGTAGAGCAGTCTGATAATCAGTCCATAAGGTACACAATAGATTTCCGCCTATTGCATGCAATAGAACTATTCAGAAAGAGCTGAAACCAGTATCCTTTATGGCTTCAAAAGAGAGAAGAGTAAGCACAACATAATAATAAACTAACAGTCGCAGAGAGCTTCACTGAACAATTGATAAGTTAAATCAAATTATATCAAGAAGTCATGCAAACAGCATACAGACCAATATTAAAGTTCACTGACTTGACCTTATAAAAAGAGAAACAGTTTATAAAATATTTTACTGCCTCACTGTTAACATCCACTCTAGTCGCACACATCACACTAAGATGCTAAATGTTTCTTAACATGTTTGCATTGTGCACGCTTGCACACAAGCGCTCACAATCACAGTTCATGTTATAACTAGATAGGCCCCTTGCGAAGGTTTGAGTTTGCCTGTATTCAGTCTATCATTTTCTACTAACAAATAGCAAAAATAAAAGATAAAAAATAAGACATAAATTAAATAGCACTTTTTCTGCAAAGCAAATATGTGGGGAAGCACAAAACAACATAGGATGGCTTTTGAGAAGGTCAGGAATATGCCTGAGTATAATCTGTCTCAATGTTTAACTAGATAGGCCACTTGACAGGGGTAGAGTATGCTTGCCTGCTACAGTCTTATCAATTTTTGCCAACAAACAGTAAAAATAAGAGATAAAAAATAAAATATGATAGAATAGTTTGAGATAAGGTCTATATGTGCACTAGGACAGCTTTACTTTATATTTCATTTAAGAAGTAATGCATTTTTAGCTTCCATGAAATCTGTTTCTGCTGGGCAATTTGTCTAAGAACTAGAAATTGTGGATCCAGAAATTTGATTTTTTTCCCTGATTGAAACAAAATATCCAAGAAGCATGAGGAAGTAGAAAGTCCCATGTCTCTGCATGTTGCAGGGGGAAAAGGTGTTTAAAATGTACATTACATACAAGTTTAAAAGAGAGAGAAAGCACTACATTTTTTTTCAGTGATGAGAATTTCTGAGTTATCTGTGCCAAGAAAGTTCTGTCATATATCTGCCATGTGCACTTTGTAAGAACATAAGATCCCATGGAAAGTATTTATAATTATGTTACTGATTTGGAAGAATCAGTTTATCCCACTTGACTCTTGCCGTCTTTCCCTCCCAGATAAAGTCCTTCAGCTATTTATTAATTGCTATCCACAACTTCTCCTCTGGCTGATAAAAATATGGCTGACCTGTGTATAAGACTAAAGGGACTAAAACATTTTGACTGCTTGTATTTTACTATCCATATCCATATAACAAAGCTTCAATTTTCTCAGTGCTTGTATTGTCCTTTTTTTAGTCTCTTCCCACATATCCTTACCTGCCACACCATAATAATTTTTAATCAATACTCCTAAATATTTCATTTTATCATGTCCCCATAAATACAGACTTTGCTGAATCAATTTGTATGTGGGTATATCATTTACCGCTATTGCCCTTGTTTTAGCTTCATTAAATTTTGTATCCCAAAAAAGGTTTGAAACTGTCTCAAAATATTCAACAACATAGTAATGTCACTTTCTGGTTTTGTCAGATGTAAAATAATATCATCTGCAAACAAAGCCAGCTTTTCTTGACTACCATACCAATTATATCCTTGAATTTCTGAGTCCCTTATTTTCTGTGCCAGTGGTTCAAAATATAATGCAAATAATAAAGGGGAAAGAGAACAACCCTGCCTGGTTCTCCTGCTCAAGCAGAAATTATCAGAGAGGACCCTACCCACTTTAATTTTCACCTCTGATCCCTTATATATCATCCTAATCAACCTTATATATTTTTTCAGGAAATGTAAATGTTTCCATTGCCATGTTCATAAAGTCCCAGCTTACTCTGTCAAATGCTGTACATACATCAAGATCCACCACCAACAATGTCATTTTCTTACATTCTGCTTCCCTCTGGATTATCAGTGTTCTGTCAGTTTTGTCACATGTTTGCCTCCCCTCCACAAAACCACACTGATCAATATCTATCAATTTTGACAGTACTTTTGTCATTCATTTAGCCATTATAGACATGAACACTTTATAATCATGGTTTAATAGTGAAATAGGCCTGTATGAAGCTGGGTTTGATGGATCTTTACTCTTTTTAGGTATTACAGCTACCACTGCTTTCTTCCAGGATGTTGGTACTTCTCTTCCTCTTGAAATATCGTTAAACAAAACCTTCCAAATCTTTATTAGTTTTTTTTACCTCCTAGGTTCCAAACCTCCACAGGAATACCATCTATTCCTGGGAACCTTCCTGTATTTTGGTTATACATCACAATTTTTATCTCATCTCATCCTATCCTTACCGTTAGTAATTGAGCCTCATCTGCCTCTAACCTTGGTGGATTTAATTCATCCATAAACATTTCCATTTGTATCTTTTCTTAATTTCCATATCTCTCTGCTTTATACAGACTTTCACAGAGTTTCTGAAATATTTCTAATACCACTACAGGATCTCGTTACCTTCCTTGTTACAGGCTTCCTAAGCTTGGTGACAACCTTTTCTGCTTTCTGTTGCCTGAATCATTGTGCCAAAAGGTTTTGTGCTCAACTGTTATTATCAAAAAAAAAAAAAAAAAAAAAAAAAACCAGTTGCTTAACAAAAATGTGAGTTAATCTTAAATTGTTAATACAGTTTGATTATTTTTGTATAAATGTAAATTTGCCTATGTCACAAGTGATAATTTAATAATGGTGTTTAAAATATGTTACTGAATTAAAGAACTAAGACTAAGAGTGCAATTTTGGTTAATATGAGAGAGAGTGTTGTGTATTTTATATTCAAAACGATCAGTAACAGGCAGATTATTATGTAAAATAGATATAATGATAAAGAGATTAATGTCTCTAGGGTGACTGAAGCTGTCTTATCTCAATAAAGAAGAGATTACCGAGGCATTAGAAGTGTATATATAAAGTTATATGTGAGAAGAAACAAGATGGTGTGGAAAAAATAGAAAATAAACACGAGTTATTTATTTGATAAAGTGTGCATGGGGTGTAGTTGTATGTATGATAAAACAAAATGCTTTATGCCAAAGAGTAAAATGTGAGAAAAAATCCACAACCACAAAAGAATGCTCATAGTTGAACAAAGCCATGAAAAAGATTTATTCTGAGCACAGAAAGTATTGGAGAAATGAATGAAAGAATGTGGCACAGAAAATTTGAAATACCATTGAATCCAAACATGTTTACTTGTGAATATAAGCACGGGAAATATACAATTTTGTTTCATGTAATGAGAACAGAAGTAGCGTTTATACTTTATTTGACTTGTGAGACATTTGGCATGGTGCAGAGAATTCACAACATGCATGATGGTTTGCTTCATGACTGAAGATTTATGCACTGGTTTGAGTTGTTTTCAATGATTTAATCATATTTAGGTAGATCCTATCATTTTACCACAAGTGCATTGATCAATGAAATTCCAGTAGCTCTCAGAGGTAGAACTGAATGGTACTTGTGCAAAATGGGGGGTATGAATGTGATAAAGAAACAAACTGAACCTAATGAATTGGTAAATAGTATGATTATTCTCTTAAAGCCTGACAAGATTTTGAGAAAGTTCACGTCTGCATAGATCTGCAAGCCTTTAACAAGATCATAATAAAGCTATGAAGATGGAACATTATTTACTCTGTACTGTAGAAGAAGTGGTTTCAGTTATACCAAATGAAAAGTATTTCTCAGTAATATAATTATACAATTTAAATTTAATGAAAAATATCAGACTCTCAGAAGAAAAGGAAAAATATTAAGCAGATATTAGGCAGTAATGCATCTTTGGATTTGATGTCACTTTTCTTTCTATCCTCAAAATGTTTATGTAAGTGCTTTAGTTGAACAAGTAATTCAACTTCTTCAGACACAGGACAACAGTTAAACATTCAATTTAAAATATTCCAAAAGGAAATTACATCAGCAATAATATCAGCAGGAAATGACATCAGCAAAAATGACATCATAAACAATCCCATACTTATAAAAAATAAATATAAATAAAAATATGTTGTTTGTACAATACTACTATGAATAAAGCTATAATATTAAACAAGAATAGCTTATATACACCAATTGTAAAATGATGCCTCCCAAACAAAACTTATTTATCTTTGAAGTGCTTTTAAAATACACTTCAAAGAGCAATGCTCATTGAGACCTGGATAGGCAGAAGCATTAAGTTTCAATAGCCAATACAATTTTCTACTTTCTACTACTTTCTAAAATTAATTGCCATGGGCCACCTCTCTTGCTTTTTGTTACCTGCTCAATAACTCAATAATAATGTTTGAACTCCCTGACCTTTGTGGATGACTACAATTTCCTAACTATAGATGTTAGGGATTTGTATACTGTGATACCACACACTTTGGGCATTGCTTGGGTCATGGAGTTTTTATTGAAAAATGGCTCCCCAGGAGGTGGGATAGATTTAATTGAGTATCTACTGGACATTGTCCTCTCCAGTAACTTCATCTTTTTAATGATCGTTACTATTTGCAAAAATCAGGGGTAGCAATGGGTTCCCCTTGTGGAGGGAATTTTGCGAATAGTGTGATGGCCTTTTGGGAGGAGGAATATTTGTTCAAATGTGATAGCTTTAAATGAGATTTTTGGACAACATTTTTATCATCTTTAAAGGTGATAAAAAAGCAAGCTATGATGTTTGTGGAAGAAATTTCCAGTTTAACTGATTTCTTGAACTTCACCTTTGAATTTGGTGTTGATTCCATCTCTTATTTGGACATTTTTCTTGTTAAGGACTATGTGAATTCGAGATATGTAGCCAGAATTTTTAGGAAAACTACATACTCAAATAATTTTTTACATTTCGAGAGTAACCACCCCTTTAGAAAAAGGTGGTGGTTAAGGGGCAGTTAGTGAGGTCAGCCAGAATGGTCACCCTCAATTATGATTTCTTGTTGGAATGTGAACATTTGAGAAAGATGTTTTCAGCTAGGTCCTACCCTGATGATCTTTTAAGCACTATTATTGATGAAGTAGTTGTTAAGAGGCGGTCTGGTTGGTTTAAACCTTTGTTGGATGGAGACTCAATTACCCCTGACAACACTCATATACATGCCCCTGATGAGATGACTACACCTGTTGACAACGGTGTGAATTATACACTGAAATGTAGCACATCTAATTCGGTAGATGCTGGACGATTAAGGAATATACTCACTAAGAACTGGTGTTTATTAGCTGAAGATGTTTCGGCCTTGTGTGTTCTTTCACCAGTTCATTGATTTTGTTTTTTTCTATTTAGTTTTCATTCTGTCTTCAACTGATGGGTTCAGATCCAACTCGGCCATTGCTAAAGCTTGTAGCAACCTAAAACTCTCAAGCTTCTCTCTTATCCATAATACACCAACACAAAGTACCTCAGATCTTGTTTGTCACTTTACGTGTAAGATGTGGTTCCCCTTAGCTCTCAAGCAGATAAGTGGATTAAGATTTAAATGTATCTTTTTCTAGTATTTCTCCTTGTTTTAGCTCCCTTATACCTTTACTGTTCTGTAGTGTATTAAAAAAAGAGAAAGAAAATATTTTTTTTGCTATTTCCTTTTTGTTTTCAACTTCTGTACTGTGTGTACCACTTAAATACTATAGTTAGTATTTATTTCTACAGTTGGTGTACTTGTACATACCATTGTTGGTAATCTTTATCCTTTTTCATCTCTTTCTCTCTCTCGCTCTCTCTCTCTCTCTCTCTATATATATATATATATATATATATATAAAGAAACTTATATAAAAATGCTTACTATTTTTCTTGCTGTAGTGGATCTGCTTCTTGTAGTTAGTATGGCAGAGAAAGGCCCTACAGGGTTTAAGAAGTGCATTAAGTGTGGGCATAAGCTCCCCATGTCGGATGCCCACATTATGTGCAGATACTGTTTAGGTCCATTACACCTCCAAGAAGACTGCTGTATTTTCCATGGATTTAATCCCAGTGCACTTGTGGAAAGAAAAAATAAATTGATTTTAAAAGGCTTGCTTCCCTCAGCCTTTACAGAAGTCTTATCTGGACTTCAGTCTTCCCCTTCAAAGCCTTCAATGGCTTCTTCGAGTTTTGAGTCATCTAAGGAAAGAATTAAAAAAGCTCCAATCTCAACATCTTATGCAAAAAGGAGAAAATTATCAGGTCAGACCTCTTTGGATCCAATGAAAAGAGTATCAGATCAGACATCCTAGAATCCAATGAAAACAACATCGGATCTGACCACTTCAAGCCCTTCTGGATCCGATATCTCTCTCTTACCCAGAACCAGATATTCAACATCAGTGGACCCAGTGCCATATAGGTTGCCTTTACCTTTTCTGGAGTGAACTAGGTCCCCCACTGTCCTCTCCACTTGTTCTTACAGGAGTTTGACTGAAGAAGATGTGGAAAGAGTGGTGCAGAAGAGCCTGTCAATGCAGAGCCAGATGGGTGGCCTGTTGGCTCCTACCCCTTTGGGTTAGGAGGTCCATTCTTCCACTGCACTACCACTACCTGTTCCTCCTGTGATTCATGCTGTCTCAGAGTCCCTAGTCCACTCCATCTGGCTTGGATCAGAAGATAGCATTATCTTTAGATCTGAAGCTTGTCCTGAGTGTTCCAGGTCAGTCAAGATCTGGAGAGCTCTTGGAGCCGAAGCATCCATATCATATCCAAGGTGGTTGAGCTGACTTGAAGTTTTTGGAGCCTTCTCTGTGCCTCAGAGCCTTGGCATTCGATAGCTAGACTCCAGCTTCAACCTTGGGGAGATTGCTGTCTAAGTGAGTGAGGTCAGTGCTCCAAAGGCTTGTCCTTTCAGATCTGAGGTCCTGTCTTTCTCTGGGGTGGTCTGCCTTCGAGGAAGTGAAGAGGGTCTTTTCTACATCTGTGGAAAGGATGGATCCATCCTCCTCAGATCCTATGTCTTCAGCCTTGATGTCTCTATGCCTGGATCCTCTCCATGCTTTTTCACAGGGACAATCAGTTCAAGACCCCCAAGCTTTGCAGCAGGGTATTGTTTTTTTCTTCTGATTCCTCCTTGAAGCATCCCACCATCCCTAGGAAGAAAATGTGGAAGAGGAAGCACTTGGACTCTCCAGAAGAGTCAGTTATGGAGGATACAGACTTCAATGAAGGTGAAGGGTCCCCATGATCACTCCTGAAGATGTTTCATTTGGAGACATCCTTGAAATCCTAAAGCAGAGAGGTGGTTGGATGATCAGCAACCCTTTATCTGAGGAATCTGTATTCCTGGAGTCAGATCTGGAGAGCTCTTGGAGCCGAAGCATCCATATCAGATCCAAGGTGGTTGAGTTGACTTGAAGTTTTTGGAGCCTTCTCTGTGCCTCAGAGCTTCAGCATTCAATAGCTAGACTCAAGCTTCAACCTTGGGGAGATTGCTGTCTGAGCAAGTGAGATCAGTGCTCCAAAGGCTTGTCCTTTCAGATCCGAGGTCCTGTCTTTCTCTGGGGTGGTCTGCCTTCAAGGAAGTGAAGAGAGTCTTTTCTACATCTGTGGAAAGGATGGATCCATCCTTCTCAGGTCCTATGTCTTCAGCCTTGATGTCTCTATGCCTGGATCCTCTCCATGCTTTTTCACAGGGACAGTCAGTCCAAGACCCCCAAGCTTTGCAGCAGGGTATTGTTTTTTTCTTCTGATATGTCCTTGAAGCATCCCACAGTCCCTAGGAAGAAAAAGTGGAAGAAGAAGCACTTGGACTCTCCAGAAGAGTCAGTCATGGAGGATACAGACTTCAATGAAGGTGAAGGGTCTCCATGATCATTCCTGAAGATGTTTCATTTGGAGACATCCTTGAAATCCTAAAGCAGAGAGGTGGTTGGATGACCAGCAACCCTTTATCTGAGGAATCTGTATTCCTGGAGGCTTTTGGACTCTGCCTGCTAACGAACTGATTGATTTGGTCCCTCGGCAAACATGGAAGGAATCCAACACAGTTGAGCTCATACCTCAGAGACCAGATAAGATTATGGCACCACCTTTGGATAAGCAGTTTTGGGGAAAAGGGGTGACCGTTGATGCCATGGTTGTGGTGGCGGCCACCAAAAAGGAACTTGCCAAGGAGAGTTCCACTGTTCAGCCCCCAACAGGGAGTCTAGGGCAATGGACAGGTTCAGGTAGTATGTCTATGCTTCAGTGACCTTCATCCTAAAGTTGCTGAATTATTTGGCACATTTCACAAGATTACAGAGGGATTTGATTAAGGAGCTCTGAAATACCCTCTCAGAATCCATTTCTGAAGA
This sequence comes from Protopterus annectens, assembly GCF_019279795.1. Taxonomy (NCBI): domain Eukaryota; kingdom Metazoa; phylum Chordata; order Ceratodontiformes; family Protopteridae; genus Protopterus; species Protopterus annectens. The sequence goes on along the minus strand of NC_056733.1, from coordinate 1,794,257,367 downwards.
GGTCCAATCATCTTTGACTTCTCAGTTGGCAACCCTGCAGTCTATTTACAATTCTTTCATGAGGCTCATTTTGCTTATAGTTGAAGGAACCTTAAGGGTAGCGGGTTTGAGCATTTCCATCAGGAGGCATGCCTGGATGTGCTTATGTGATTTTGTGGAGCTCTTCAAGCCTTCATTCGTCAATGCTCCTTTTCACAGCATCTCTTTGTTTGACCCAGTGTAAAAGACACATTATCCAGGTGTAAGAAGAATGGTAAGACCCTGTCTGCGATGGGAATACATTTTTTGATGCCTCAAAGATCCTTTTCTAGGAATCAATGAGGTGATCAAAAGATGTGGTTCAAGAAATCCAACTTTCATTTCCAACACAAACATGGAGAAAGTTCCTCCAGGGGTAGAGGGGAGAACTCCAATGGTCGATGCTGCCCTTGTGGCAGAGGTGGCATGCAAAATCAGAGGTACAGAGAGTCTTTCTTTGACATACTCTACCTGCGCTCCTGAAAGGAGGCCCACTTTCCCACCTCTGGAGGCAATTGGGAGTAGATTATCCCTGCACTAGAGAGCCTGGCTAGACTTAACAAAAGATACTTGGGTACCTCCTCCAGTGTCATGAAAAATCCCTGATGTTCCACCCAGTCAGAGGGACTACCTCTACCAGTGAATTACCACATAGGTGGCAGCACACTAAACACCGAAAGTGTGATAAGAGACTTAGGGACACTGGTGGACAGTGGCCTCACCTTCGATAACCACATCACCACAACAGTCAGGAAATCCTTCTATGTGGCACACCTCATCACTAAGGGCTTTTCATCCAGAAAAAAGGAGGTCATTGCCCCACTGTACTCATCCCTCATTAGATCCATTATAGAATACAATGCCCCATTTGGTATGTACCTCTCAAGACATCTGCAACAACTGGAAAGGCCACATAAATGCCTCACTAAAAGAATCACAGGCCTAAAGCAGATGCCCTATGCTGACCGACTAAAAAAACTCCAGCTATACTCTGTTGCATATATATCATCTACTCAGAGGCGATCTCTGCTTAACATACAAGGCTATGTCAAACCCAGAGTTGTTGGACATGCTACACTTAAAGAAATCCCAATCCCTCAGAACCACATGCTCCAGGGATCTAAACCTTGCCATCACAATGAACAAAACATCCTGGAGGGATAGGTTCCTGACCCAGAGACTCCCCAGACTCTGGAATAGACTGCCTATACATGTCAAGCAGAGCACCTCTTTGGCATTCTCCAAAAAGAACCTTGACAATTGGATAGGAGATAGGAAATTCACCCTGGGGATCACATCAGCCACCCTGCTAGACAGGGGTTCAGGGAAGTAAATATTGTGGGAAGAAATAGCCAGGGAATTGTTATGGCTAGGCTTGTATAGGCCCTAGGGCTGATAGCCTAGTAACAACCTATGAACAGACAGCAATTCAAATGCAAGAGCTGCTAGGAAAAAAAAAGAGTCATCCAAGAGGTCCCACCAGATCAGATAGAATCCGGAACTTACTTAAGGTTCTTTTTAGTGCCAAAGAAAACAGGGAACTGGAGACCAATTTTGGATCTCAGCAACTTAAACAAGTCAGTTTGATGCACCAAGTTTCTGATGGTCATGGTTCAGTCCATTCTCCCATTTCTGGGCAAGGACGACTGGATGTGCTTGATAAACCAGGATGCATACTATCACATAAAGATGAACAGACAATCTAGAAGGTACTTACGCTTCTGGCTGGGAGCAAGTTACTACTAATTCACAGTTCTGCCCTTTGGTCTCATCACAGCCCCAGGGTGTTCACCAAATGTATGATAGTAGTAGCAGCTCACTTGAGACTGCAAGGATTCTGGATGTTTCCATATCTAGATGACTGGCTCATTACCACCCAAACCAGGCATCAAGTAATAAGGACAAGAGATCAGGTTCTCCAGAAGTGTTCTCATCTGGGGATAACCATAAATTACAAAAAGTCTCTATTGGAACCAACTCAAAATTTGGAATTTATAGGAGCAATATTCAACACAAAGTCAATGATAGCTTTACTGCCTTCATCAAGGGTTCAGACTAAGATTACAGGTTAGAAAAATAATCTGCAGTACCAAAATTTCAGCCCGCTTGGACCTTCAAGCTGTAGGATTAATGTCTGCAGCAATAACACTAGTGCCTTTAGCCACATTTTATATGAGGATTCTACAGTGGATGCTAGCAACCCAGTGGCCGATACTTTATCAACCCCATGTCAACTATGATTCGAATCACTCACTTATGCAAGAGAGATTCAAAACCTCCATATCTGATTTTCACAAGGATAGAGTTACACTGGGAACCGATGCATCCTTTCTTCCTAAGGTGGTCAGAATCTAATATCAGTCAGTCCATTAATTTGCCAATATTCTTTCCTAATTTTGCTAACAAAGGTGAATACATGTTACACTTATTGGATGTTCGCAGACAATTAAGTTTTTACCTACAGAGAACAAAATACATCAGAAAAGCTGACCAATTGGTTATTTTATTTGCAGAAGGAAAATTGCGAAAGCCAGTTGCCAAAGTAACTTTAGCCAGATGGCTAACTGACTGTATTTCATTCATTATAATAAACTGGGTATTACCTTACCAAAAACGTTACAGGCTCATTCAACAATATCCATGGCAACTTCTTCACTTTTCCAATCTAGAGCATCCATGGATGACATATGTGCAGCAGCAACTTGGGGTATTCCTCATAACTTTGTTATTCATTACAAGTTGGAGCTAGTCTCCACAGGTAGAACATCATTTGGTTCAAATGTGATCAGTAATATCCTTCCCTTGAGTCCACCCAGGCTTTTAGGTAGCTGGAAACTCTGTGCTATCAGTTGAAGATGGAATGAAAATTGACATCAGATAAAGAAGTTATGTACTCGCCATAATGTTCCATCTGTGTTGTCCATTTTTATTTTTCCTCAACTTCCCACCCACCAACCCCCAGCCTTTGCAAACTGCTGGAAGAATGAGTGGTAAGCAGACTTTACTTCCTTTACATTGAGATCCAGATCCAGACTCTCCTGTATTTGTCTGCATGTGTAAATTTCTTACATCTCCTTTATGTATACACAACAAATATTTCTTTCTGGCAAATTCAGCAAACAAGATCTGAGTTACTTATGGTTGGTGCAATATGGGTAAGGGGGAAGCACAAGAGTTTTAGGTTGCCACGAGCTTTAGCAACAGCCAAGTCTGATCCAAGGGATCAGATCTGAACCCATCCATTGAGGAAGAATGAAAATGGACAATACAGATGGAATGTTAAGGTGAGTATAAAACTTCTTTTTAATGCCTATTCAAAGTGGGAATTTATGATTGTCTGTATAACAGTTATTTTAAACAAAATTTAAAGACACACTCGCACACACATGCACACACACAAACACACACAAACACACATGCACACACACACACACACACACAAAGACAGATACATTTCATCATTCTGTTGCAGACATGGCACCATGTTATAAGTTGTGGTGATTGTAATTTTAGGTTAGTTGTATATTTAAGTTAATGTTTAACTTGAGTGGCATAGTGACTGCTGAACATGGGAAATGGATTGCTTGTGGTAATGATGTACCTGCTATTTGTGTACTATTTAAAGGTGTCTTTACTACAGGGTTTGACAGGGAAGGGAACTGCAGAACTCCTGGGAAGCACATAACCAACAGGCAAACCAGAGAGAGGATTCCATGACAATCAATGAGGGGCAGGTGTCTCTTAGTGTATATTGTGTCCACTAACTCTTGAGGGAGTCATAGTCTTGACCTCTGGGCCTAGTGAGGGCACTAAAGGAAGAGCCTCCAGGGAGAACACAAAGGCAGTATGTAAGATTCCATGAAGGCTGGAAAAAGTGAGATGAGCTATTTTTCTGTGAGAGCAAAACTTATTGAGTTAATTATGCCTATTTGGTAAAAAGTTTTGAAGCAGAAAAGACTGATATCTGTAATTACTGTGTGTTTATGGACCAGCTTTGAGGAAACCCTCCTGTATTCAGGGATTCTGGAAATGCATTGATTGAAGAGTTGCCAAATTGAACAACGTTTTGTAAAAGAATCTAGCAGTGCATTTATGTCTGAGTAACTTTTTTGACATTTCCCACTATTTTGCAAGAAATAAATACTTCTCTTCTTTCTTATAAGTTAACCTTACCTTAAAACTGAAAAGCTGTATCCAGAGTTTATTTTCTTTACTGCAAGCATGGTGAGGTGCTACATCTGTAATTAATTTTGTATGCATGAAATAGCAAGGAAGATACAGCCAATGATTTATGACTTCTATGCCATTAAGGAGCAAACAAAAGCTAATGCATTGAATAAGCATTCAGTAAAGTGTTGTGGGGTTTTTGGGACTTAATTTTGAGTATCAAGTAAGATTAGGAGTGAACATGTAAATTTATTATTAGAAGTGAAAGAGTATCATTTGCACATAGCTTTGGAAGCCAAAAAGGCACCTGATATGTATGAAATAGTATTAAATCAATATTACAACAAGACCATTAAATCATAAGTAGGGGAACAGTTTGCTAATTATTATGTTATAATGTAAATTTTATAATTAAATTAATTCTTGATGAAGTTCTAGACATGATGGAGGTGCTCATGTTTTTAAAATAAATCAGTTTGGATTATTCTTGTTCTTAGTATTATTTTATGCCAGTCTACTTGATGCTAATTAATGATTTTGACAAATAAAGAAAGGTCCAAGTTGTGCACGTGTACTATGTTTATAGGAAGACCCATGTTCCTTAGACTTTCATCAATTATTTCATCTGCACTTGAACTGTACCAGGGAGCTGTTGTGAATGACTCGTATCATGACAGACACAATGATTATATCACATATCATGTGTTACTAATGGTACTATTCACTGAAACCTGAATGCATGGTCAGTTTTTTAGACTCACACTATGGATTCTGTGTGGATTCTGTTTCATTTGTTTATGAATGTCTGGCAAGTAACAGCTGCGGTTCCTTGACATATGATGTCAAATGTTCAGTGGCGGCTGGTGACTTTGAATTAAAGGGGGGCTGCAGGAGACAGCTGAATGGGTGCGGCCAATGGGAAGGGTGTGTCCAACTAGAAAGGGGTGGAGCTATGCTCAAAACCACAACAATTGAAACTTAATTAAATACGCTGCCCTGGGTGCCAAACCATCATTACGAGAGTCCAATCAAGATGAAATGAAGTGTAGAAGAAAAAATATTTCAATGCATTGGCTACATGACAGCTTACTTAATATCTTGATGGAAACACAAAGGTTGTGAGGAATGAAAAAATAAATTACTTTTTAAATACATTACTGGAATGCCAGTCAAAATCAATTATAAAAAAAAACAAGCAGCACTCAACTCAAACCACTTCTCCTTGCATTGCAGTTCTAATTATAATTTATATTCTGCTTTATAAAATTACCGAGTAACATGCTGAAAGTAGCAATCTCTGTGATACCCCCACTTGTAAATTTTATTCTTATCCAAAAAAGACCTGCTGCCTGACAACAACTATCTACTTGTTTCATGGGGAAGACATGATCAAAGTAAAAAATGAACAGCAAACAAGAAATAAGCTCAAGATAAATTGTTTAAAGGATTACTGCACAAGTTATGGACCACACATGATAATTGGCATTGTTTAGTTTACGGGTAAAGCCTGCAAAGATGACTGCAAGTCTCCAACAAATGTAATGAGCTTCTGAAAATACTATAATCCTGTCCTTTATTACAAATACTGTCATATGCATTTCAATACCTAAGGCTTATACGTTATCTAGTTATGTAAATATTCTCTGCATGACAACAACAAAAAGGCTTTCAATGTTGGTAATTCTTTAACTGTATGCTTATTAAAGCTTACTTGTATCTTACAATCTTCATCAAGCTTACCTGATGGTCATTAAAGCATTGCTACTTAAACACAAAGCAACAGGGCACTGCGACAGCATGTATTTTCTGAATAATAAGCATAAATCAACAGTATAAAAATATGACAGAAAACCAAAACATTCTGTAAAATCAAGGACAGATAAAAAGCCACTGTCATACCTGTGTCTACCTTGGATGGGGAATACTCTGCACACTTACACAGAATAACTGCTCCTTGCCTTGTTTGGACACATCCAGAGTCACTACATGGGGGGAGTGGGGTGCAACAAGTATGTCACAATTTGAAATGTCTCTGGCTAATGGTGATGGCTCTGACACTCATACCTCTCAACCTCAGAGCAAGAAATCTGGACAAAGCCATACATAGACGTGGGACACAGGCCCAAAAATAAGGACAATTTTTAAATATTGCTCTTATAAACTTAGAAAGATAATAGAATAGCAGTAGGTCTTGCATTAATATGGATTTTCTGAAGGGTATGAAATCTGAAACTCAAGTGTCCGCCATTATTTTCTAACTTTAATCTTTAATGATTTGCCACTAATTTGCCAGAAAACCAAAATTTTATGAAAAATGGACCAAAAATGTGATGCAAAAATATAAAATTGCCACACAATACAGCTGGGAACCTGTCAAAGAAGAGACACCTTTTTAATATTAGTACTGTTAACTTGAGCAACTGACAAAATAAGAGAATCTACATGCATTTCTGAAATAAAAATAATCTATAACTCTGATCATTACAATTATTTATAATTGTAAACCCTCCATTTTTTTCTTCCAAAATTGCCATTTTGCGGAGGGATTATTAGGGGGAGAGCAACATTTTGAGCCAAAATTGGGGACAGTTGAGAGGTTTGGATGTTCCTAATTCTATAAAGCGGTTTATTTGCAAGTACCTCTCAACCTCTCAATGCAGGAAATCTGGAGAAGGCCAAATATTTTGGGGGAACATATAAACACTACTAAAAATTGCTCTTGTATAAACTTAAGACAGTTGATAGAATAACAGGTTTTGCTTTAGTATGCATTTTTCTGAAGGTTATGATGTCTGAAACACAATGTCTGTCATTATTTAATGACTTTATTCCTAAATGATTTGCCAGAAAATCACAAATTTTATGAGAAAAAAACAAAAATAAGAAGCAAAAATCTATTCATTCTGCAAATATCTGGACAGCTGAGAGGTATAGTTCAGCCAGGGCTGTCTTTGAGTTTGCTGCCTTTCCCCCCTCACAAAATCATGGTCGAATGGAGCCTCCCCCTGCAGCCATTCCAATGTCCCATTCCTTGGTTATTTTGCCCCATTTACCATAAACATTGTAATGTGCATACTGCTTTATTTCTGCGATGATTTGTATTTCATTTTAAAGTTTAATTTTGCATTTTATACCGCAAACACTAATAGATATCTGCTAAACAAAGCAATGCAGTCTAACAATGAAAATAGACAGCATTAAAACGTCTCTGCCCTTGAAACTTACATTCATTGAAACAGCATTGAAACCCACATTCAAAGAAAATACATTTTGCCAGTGGCAGATAAAGATTAACTTTGGGCTGTTTTCAAATCATAGGCCCCTTGCACACAAAACATACACATGCTCTTTGATACACCTTCCTGACTGTATTAAATTATATTGTTTTGAACATTTTTCCAGTAAACAATGAAACAAAATGCATGCACCAATAATGACAAAACTGCCCAATTCAGAACATTTCCATCATAAAAGTCTGTTCAGACTTCTACAGTCCACCAGTATCAGTAAATATGCACAATGTCTGAAGTAGTAAAAGTCAAAATTAAACTTTAAAAAAAAAACTACTACCTTCAGTTGCAGAATATCACTAATAAGGAACCTAAAAAATTCTGGACCACTATTAATAATATTCTGTCTCCAGGTCATTCCATTACACCTAATCCCCAGGACTCTAACCCAGAGAACCCTAAACAAACAGCAAATGAATTCAACTCGTTCTTCACAAATACTATCTAAACACTTGCTAGTCATCTATCTCCTGACACCTCTAATCTTCTTCCATCCACATCAAATCCACAACCTACCCTCCACTTACAACCAGTCTCTACCTCCTATATCACATCTCTGCTCCAAAACTTAAAACCTACCACTCCCTCTGCAGACAAACTGCCTGCAGAATTCCTACAGGTAGGTGCCAAAGCCTTAGCCTACCCTATTTCTATCCTGATAAATAGATCTGTAAAGGAAGGAATCTTCCCCTCTATCTGGAAAATATCTCATATCATCCCACTACATAAAGGGGGAAACTCTAATTATTTTTCTAACTTTCGTCCAATAGCTCTCCTATCACCAATCGCAAAAATCATGGAAAAATGTATTCATAAACAAATACTAAATCACCTTCTCAACAACAACCTACTTTCTAACTGTCAGCATGGTTTCAGACCCTCACACAGTACCACTACTGCTTTACTCTCCTTCACTAACTCCATTAACATTAATCGTAACAACAACTATCTATCATCCTCGGTCTTCATCGACCTATCCAAAGCTTTTGATATGGTGAATCATAAACTTTTACTTCATATCCTACAATCTCTGGCTCTTGATCATCTTGCCTTGTCCTGGTTTGCATCTTACCTAGAAAATCGTCAACGGGCAGTACTTTGGAAAAATTCACTTTCTAATCTTCTACCTATCTCCTTAGGCGTACCTCAAGGCTCAATCCTAGGCCCCTTGCTATTTTCAATCTTTATTAATGACCTTCAATCTGCTATCCCATATACTACCTGTATGCAATATGCAGACGACTCAACTATAATCTGTACTGCTAACTCTCAAACAGAACTCCAGTCACTTACTCAAAAAGCTTTTAACTCTGTAGAACAATGGTTCTCTTACCGTTGTCTACTTCTTAACCCCAAGAAAACCAAACTATTACTTTTCTCACCTACCCAAAAATCTACCCCACCTTACTTTACTCTTACGTCCACTGATGGTATACTCATCTCTCCTGACGTGACCACAAAACTATTAGGAATAACTATTGATAATAACCTCAACTTTGACTCTCACATCAATAACACCATAAAATTAGTTAATAAAAAAATTGGATCCCTGTACAGAATCAAACCTTTCCTAACACCTACAGCAAGGTCCACCATTGCTAGATCTCACCTAATCTCCACTCTTCTCTATGCTTCCCCCATTTACACTAATCTTTCCAAAAATAACATGAGGAAATTAGAAACATCCTATCATAACATAGCTCGATTCGCTGTTGGATCTCCTTTTCGAACTCATCATTGCTTAAACCTAAAAGAACTAGGCTGGATTGAACTTCCTAACCAACTGGTACTTCAACAGATCTTAATTGCTTATAAGATTCTATATCAGCCAACCAACACACCAATACTTTCTAGCCTTATTTCTCCATACAATAACCTGAAACAACTATGCTCTTCTAATAAACTTCTGATTAATACTACCAAACCTAACAATAATGCAGGTGACAGTTTATTCTCAAACACTGTTGGAAAAACATGGAATAAACTACCCTCTGAAATCACTTCTTTAACCTCTTTCCAACTTTTCAAATATCAACTAAAAATCTATATCAATAAACACTGGCTTTGCTCCTGCACTAATCCAGACTAATGCTAACTTTTTTCTCCAACATTACCCTTGTTAAAAAAAAAAAAAAAAAAATTGTATTTTGCATATTATCTGTTTAACTTGCTATGATGTCATGTAATCTTTTATGCCATTTATTTTTATCCTTTTATATTGTCTGTTTCAATTGCTATGTTTCTCATGTAACCATTTATGCCTTTTTGTGAAAATGTACAACTTATGGAGCTTTTCTCCCCGGGCCTCTACTGAAAACGGACATACATCCAGTTGGACTAGCCCGGTCAACAAATGCAAAATAAATAAATAAATAAATAAATCTAAATAATTCCACATTAAAGAAATCTGTAACTAATGAAGAGATTGCTGCTAGCAAGCACCTTTATATTTCATTGTTTCATCTACAAATAAAGTGCCTGTTGCCCTTGAGGAATAAATTGCCTATGTTGCATTAAAAAAATGATAAGCTAGTAATATTGCAATAGGGAATGGATGGCAAACTGATAACAGGTTCATAGTTACTAGGTATCTTCGCCAAAAAGGACTGCCTTTATAACACAGTACAGTAGCAGCAATGCATCACAACACTGTGGGAGTAGAACCCACAGCCTTCTGCATCAAAAGCCAGTACACTACCTGTTGTGCTATTAACAATGCAAGCAGAGGCAGCATAAGCAGCCCTAAACTTTTGTTCCCCTGCAGCTCTCAGCTCCTTGTAAAATCTATTCGACACTCAGCTGTATCTCTGAACTTTGCAGCACAAGAAATCTGGAAAAAGCCAAAACTTACTGTGGGGGGCAAAAGCCCAAAAACCAGGGACACGTTTTAAACATTGCTTGTATAATATTGGAAAGTTGCTAGAAATAAATGAAACTTAAATGGCTACCATTTAATGAATTCAGTTCTCACCATAGCTGTCAACCTCTTAGCAAAAAATACCTGAACAAAGCCAATAATGGGGGAATACAGCCCCCTGACTTATTCAGTGAATTCAGTTCTCACCATAGCTCTCAACCTCTTAGCAAAAAACATGTGGACAAAGCCAGTAATGGGGGAATACAGCCCCCAAACATATTCAGCGAATTCAGTTCTCACCATAGCTCTCAACCTTAGCACAAAAAAACTGGACGAAGCCAATAATGGGGGAATACAGTCCCAAAAATAGGGACAAATTTCAAATACCCATGTTATAAACTTAGAAAATTGCTAGAATAAAAGGATTTGTGTTACCATGTACTTTCTGAAGAATATGAAGTCTCAAATTCAAATGCCTGTTATTTTTAGTTATTTAACATTTGTTAACCAGGAAAGTCTGACTTGGAACAAAAGCCAGTTTTCAGCAGAGGCCCAGGGAGAAACACTCCAGACACATGTCTTTGTAAGATGGGAGGACATGCAGACTCCACACAGAAGGCATCCCAGCTGAGAATCAAACTGAAGAACCTCTTGCTGTGAGGCAACAATGTTAACTGCTGCACCACTGCGCCACACAAGCTGTGTGATGGAACCCACCATCTCATTGTCAATGCTCTTCTGGGTTCTGTGTTATTCCACCAATTGTTAAGTATTTTTGTTAATAATGTTCAAAGCCAAATTTTAAAGCCAGTTGTATTATGGGGTACTGCAACATTTCACTGCATAATGGAAACAAACCGTTAAATATATACTTAATTGTTATACATTTATATTCACTTCTTTAGAATGAAAAATATCTATGTTTTATTAAATTTAACATGCACTTTACTGTACCAAGAAATGTTTTGAAAATAGGCATGCAGAACTGCAGACACTGATGCAGCTTATGTAACTGTAAGTTTATTGTTTGATAAACTGAAACAGCAAATTCTCTTTCCTAGCAAGTCTAACCTTAACATATCTTTGTTATAATTACATGCCTGAGCAAATAAAGGAATATATGCCAATGTTAAAAAGTTGCAGTTTCTTGAACTTGCCATCAATGTTTAAAGGGTGTTACACTTACTGTTGCAGTTATTTTGTGCTTGCTGCTTTGCTATTATGTAATCTTTAGATGGTTGTACTCAGTTCATGTTATGTTTTTGGAGGACACAGTGGTATAGGGATGTTCCCAGACTCATTCTGAGCACTTTAAGGGTATTACATTTATGCTGTCTTAATGCAGCTCTTCTCTCTGTATTACTTTACTAATCGTTTGATGTTGGATACCCTCTACTTGCCTTACATTTTTGGAACAGATTTTGGTGCAGCCTCTTTCCTAGATTCAAAGACAGATGTTGGCAGTTTTTTTAAGTAATTTCAGGAACACTGTTGGCTTCTGCCAAAGCTATTACATTATGTGGTTCCTGAGTTATTGATAAGACATATGATTGCTCACAAGTTTTAAATGTTATGGAAACAGGAATGACCATTGCACTTTCATCACAGTAATACAGGATTAATGTAGTATCAGTTTTGATTTTTCTATTATGGACTTATTCAGTTTGGCCTTTGGCTTATTTCTACATGTATACCATTTGCTATTTCTAAGGAACTAAGAGTATTGTATATCTCCTGTTTTCACAGAAACATTTATTATTTATAGACTTGTTAAAAGTTTACAGCTAAACTTAATTTATTTAGAACTACTTGTTTCTGCAAGTAGCACACACTAATACCATGTCTGTCTTTCATTGGTTACTTTTTCTATGTATGTTTTGTGTCTTTCGGCTTTTCCTGGTTAGGGGTCGCCACAGCGAAACTCCGGTCCGCTAATGATTGGTAGTGGATTTTTACCGGGCTACCAGCCCTGACGCACAACCTTTAAGGGTCTTGTTTTATAAAATGCTTCATATGCCTCAGATTAAGGCACTCAAATAAACTTTATGGGTTTTGAAGGTTTTGTATATGTGAAGAAAATATTAATGATTTTCAAAACAAAAGTGCAAAAAAGGAGTACTAGCACTAAATTTTAACAAATTAAAATAATGGCTGTAAATATTTGTTTAAAAGCAAAAGAAGTGGAATTGTGCTTGCCTTTTCATTGAATTGTAATATGTAGAATGATATGCATAGAATAGGATATAATTGCATTTGCCAACATGTAAATGTAAAACATAAAATCCAAGAGGCTCCAAAACCAAAACAAATCCAAGGTTGAAGGTCGCGAGCAGCAACTGTTTTATTTGGTGAAACCAAAACAAAAAATACATATAAACATCAAAGGAATTGTTGCCATTGCTCATGGATGTGTGTATAAAAGTTTTGTATCTTAACTGTTTTTATATTCTGATGAAGTTCCTATAAGGGCCGAAAGTGCTTAATTTATATGTATTTTTTTGTTTTGGTTTTAAGTGGTTTTATCAAATAAAACAGTTGCTGCTCTCAGCCTTCAGTCTTGGATTTGTTTTAACGTGTAAATGTATTACAGTTTACAAAGGAAACTAAACCTTCCTCACAAATGCATCCACTTTTGCAAAGCCTCTTGCTTGAAGATTCCTGCTAGGTCATGTGATTATGATGCTTTATTTGAACAACAGTTTGCTAATATTCTCTCAACCCCACCATCTACCCACAGTATGTAACTGTGAAAACAGGAAGACCCCTTCTAAAATTTGAAAACCATCAGCTACAGGAAATCCTGTTGGGAAAGTCTGCATTACATACCTTTCAACCTCTTAGAGCAAGAAATCTGGACAAAGTCATAAATAAAATTGGGACAAAGGCCCAAAAATAGGGACAATTTTTAAATATTGCTCTTATAAGCTTATAAATTTGATAGGTTTTGCATTAGCATGAATTTTCTAAGGGGTATGAAGTCCGAAACTCCACTGTCTGTCATTATTTTCTAGCTTCAGTCTTTAATGATTTGCCATTAGTTTGACTGAAAAATTACAATTTTATGAAAAATGGACCAAAAATATGAAGCAAAAATCTAGACAGTTGAGAGGCATGTAGCTGCTTATTCATGCCAGACACTGAAATCAGATAAGGGAATTTACTGCAATCTGCCTGCTAAAGCATACCCTTGGTGATGTAGAATAGTGTTCTGTACTGCCTATAAGGACTATGAAAATTATATTTTGGAATTAAAAGCCAGAAATAGTAAGGGCATAGTTTATCTTTTATCCAGAAGCAGACAGTTTTTTTAGGTTATACATAAGTTTTTTAGAACATTATCTATGTAAATTACAAAGACATGCATATGGAGCATTTCTCTCCATGCCTCCGCTGAAAATTGGCTCATTCCAAGTCGGACTTTCCCAGTTAACAAATGTTAAATAAATAAATAAATTGTTTATTTGCATTTACTTATGAACAATTTATACTGTGTTCATATTTATGTATGTAAAGCAAGTAAAATCTGTTTATCTAACTTTGAATGCCTGTTGATGTTTTATTTATTACATTATGGGTGTATGCATTTTATTGATGCCTGCAAATATGTGATATCAGCCCAAAATTAAGTGACTGCTTAGAGATAACTACTATAATTTAGATATTTACAGATTTGCTTATTTTAAGGTAAACAATAAGGTATGTTGATAAACTGGGAAAAGGAAGTCATTGGTGTTGGAAAATTACAATTTAAATCCAGTTCTGGAAAATATTTGTATGTGTGTAAAATGCATTTGGTTGAGTTTTAATTACTTTTGGTAAACGTGAATTGGAAGGTATAGGGCTCAGTGAAATCTTTGGAAACCACTGATTATAGATTTTATCTGTACCAAGGAAGTAGTGCACAATTGATACATACCAATAAGGTCCTTTTTATATTAATGGGCACCAGTGCTGGGATTTAAGTGCTATATTGCTGGTCCCATTTCACTCACATACTGATGACAGTCATGTAAGTTTTAAAGCTTGTGGTTCCTGACGCACTTACTTCAAAACCTCTTAGCTCAAAAAATCTGGATAAAGCCTAATGTATTGGAGGACAAAAGCCCTAAAATAAGGATATATTTTAAATTTAGAAAGCTGTTAGAATAACAGGATTTGTGTTAGCATGAATTTTCTGAAGGATATGAAGTCTGAAATTCAAATTGATGCAATTTTTAGTGAACTCATTCTTCAATGATTTAACAGAAAACTACAAATGTTATGAGGGAGAGAACACATATATGGACATTGTGGGAAAATCTGAAAAATTGAGAGGTATGCTGTCATACATTAATTGGCAGGAAGTGGTAGAATCCTTTAAAGTGGAGTTGTAAAACAGTTTTGGTAACCAAAAAGTATGTACACTTTTGAAGCCACAAAATAAGTATACAACATAATGTCTTTCACAGCATATATTTTATTTTTAGTCAGAGTGATTAAATGGCAGGCAAACATGAGCTCTGTAGCATATGGCAAAAAAATGTCAGTGACTTCACTAAGGAGTGCATGTGATATATAGTCCATTAAACATTGGCACAGCCAGGTAGTGGCTGTAGGTGCCCATTATGCAGAAAATCAATTAAGTCCATATCCAGGTGACTTCAGAATGCAGAATAAACTGAGACAACTAGAGCTAGAGCTGGAGATAAATATGAATGCTTTTGATAGTTTTATTTAGAAATTTGAAAGGGGTCATAATCAGTACAAAACTTACTAAGAGCAATGGAGTGGGATTTAACTCCTCTGTTTATAGGTATGGTAATGCATGTTCAGCTTAAAATGTCAGATGTGGATTGTCTTAATTATGGTAAAGTTAAACACTGCTTATGTGAATATTTTAAACTGACTCCTGAACCTTACAGAAAAAAAAAATAAACAGCATAGAAAAAAGGCTGATGATAGAGTGTATGATTATCTTGAAGAAATAAAACGCTTTCATAAGCAGAAAAGTGAATGTCAGGTCAGTATTTTTGAAATGCTAGGAAATAAGGAAGCATGTATACAGCTGGTAGCCTGCACATTCTTAATTGTTCTTTCTGGATATTACATTTGTGAATCTCCTTCTTTGCCTGTATAGGCAGTTCTGTGCTGGTTTGTTTTTTCCCTTTTCCATGCCTGAAGTTTCACTGATAACTAATCAACAAACAACTTGTACTTTGAGCTATAGCTAAGCTCTCACCTACAAGGCCCAAGCTGGTACTGTGATTTAACTGATCACATATTGTTTCTGAATAGTGACAGTTGCTTCCACTGTATGTCCCTTCCCCCATAATTTTTGTTTTAGAATGTTGTTAATACCTTCCTTGTAAACTACCGTTCTTATTTAAAGATCATGTCTAAAAGTATTAAACATTTTTTTTATTAAAAGTGTTTGCCTGTATCTTTATGCATGAGAACACTTTTTTATACAAAAGCAAATGGTAATTTCACACCTATTTACAAATAAAATGTTTTTAAAAATTGCTTCCAAACATAGAAGTCTAAATGCTGCTGAGCAGTGTTTACAGTATGAATACTCATGGATGGGGAGGAGGTGCCTAGGTCACTTTGGGCACCAGATGTAATTTATACTGGATTAGCATACATAAGCATTTGTAAATTCACGTTGGCAAAATAAATAAATAAATAATGATTAGTTTTTTTTGCTAAACTGTTAATTTAACAGTTTGCCAATTACATAACTAATTTACAATTACCTACCTATGCTAATCCAGCATAATTAGAGCTGGAACCCAAAGTGACTTAAGCGCCTCCTGCCTGTCTATGAATATTCATGACGTAAACAGAACTTGGTAAGTTTTGTCTTCTGTGTTCAGAAGCAATCTTTTAAAGCTTAAATTTTTTAAAAGGTTTCAAAATGCATTTTTATTTTCTTACAAAAGTGTTTGCTTCTGTAAAAATGCATACAAACACTTTTTGTTTGAAAAGAAAAGTTTGTTTCACCCCTTTAAACATGATCTTTAAACTGCTCAGCAAACCTTCCTTTAACTTGTTGGAGAGTTCATCCCCACTGTCCACCCTTAGCCACTTGTACTAGCCAGGTAATGTGGGACTTTGTTTTATCTCTTTTAATATGTTTCAGTGTTGTCTTAACGATATGTCAGTGGTCTCCAACCTTTTTTGTACCAAGGACCGGTATCAATGTAAGACAATTTTCCACGGACTGGCCAGTGCATGGCAGGTACAATAAAGTGCACATTTATTTATTTATTTGACATTTGTTTAATGAGGCTGCCCAACTGGACTAGAAGACCTGGGGAGAAAAGCTCAAAAAGTACAATAAAAAGACAATTACCAAAAAAAAAAGTGTACATTCTGCTTAACAGCATAACATTGATCTACTATGGTCGAAAGGTAAGCAAACCTAATGGCAACCTTATTAACTTTAAGTTTATAAGAGCAATATTTAAAATCTGTCCCTATTATTTGGCTCGGTCCAGCATAACTCTCAACTGTACAGATTTTCGCAGAATGTCCAAATTTCTGCCTCATATTTTTGGTCTTTTTCTCATAAAATTGTTGTTTTTTGGCAAATCACAGGCAGATCCTTGAGGATGAAGTCAGAAAATAATGACAGACAGTTGAGTTTCATACTTCATACCCTTCAGAAACTTCAGGCTAATGCAAAACCTGCATTTCTATCAACTTTCTAAGTTTGTGAGAGCAGTACTTAAAAGTGTCCCTATTTTGTGCTTTGTACCCCCACTATTTTTGGCTTTGTCCAGATTTCTTGATCTAAGAGAGTGAGAGGTATGTGTCCAGTGGTATGGTCCAGACTTACACAGATCTCATTGCTGCTGCTGCCAGGGATCACTGTCACTCTTCATTCTCTCCTCCCATGACACACACACACACACACACACACACACACACACACACACACACACACACACACACACACACACACTTCCTCATTCATACCTGCATTCACTCACACATCGCTCTCACTCTCCCGATCACACACACGCACGCATGCGCACACACACACACACACACACACACACACACAGCCACTTCTTCATTAATTCCTGCATTCACTCACACATTGTTCTCACTCTTCCAATCACACACACACACACACACACACACACACACACACACACACACACACACACACACACACACACTTCTTCATTCATTCCTGCATTCATTCACACATTGCTCTCACTCTTCCAATCTCACACAACACACACACACACACACACACACACACACACACACACACACACACACACACACACACACACACACACACACACAGCCACTTCTTCATTCATTGCTGCATTCATTTACACATTGCTTTCACTCTCCTGATCTCTCAAACACACACACACACACACACACACACACACACACACACACACACACACACACACACACTCTTTTGCTTTCATGCACGCATTCACTCACACACACAGACAGACACATACACTCTCATACAGGCATTCACTTACCTGTCGGCCCGGTTCCAAGTGCTCCACGGCCTGGTACTGGTCCGCAGCCTGGTGGTTGGGGACCATTGATGTAAGTGATATACTTTGCTGACTATGATTTTTAATTGTGTTCTGTGGCAATATCTGTTCCTCTCACCAGCCTGGAATTTGTTTAACCCATTGAATATGTTCAAATGTTATGCTTTAATAATGTTATAATTGATCATTATTTGCTGACTAATTTTTAACTGTGCTTGATTGGCTTCTTCTTCTTTCGGCTTTTCCCGGCTAGGGGATGCCAGAGCAGATCACCTGTCCGCTTATGATTGGCAGAGGAGTTTTACGCTGTTGAGTTGCCAATCCTGGCCCCCAACCTTCCACAGAAGGCACACACACGCACTCACACCTAGGGCCAATTTAGACTGCCCAATCCACATACAGCATGTCTTTGGGATGTGGGAGGAAATTGGAGCACCTGGAGGAAACCCACGTGACCACAGGGAGGACATGCAGACTCCGCACAGAAGGCACCCTGGCCGAGCATCAAACCGGAGAACGTCTTGCTGTGAGGTGGCAACGCTAACCACTGCACCACTGTGGCAATATCTATTAATCTTACCACCCTTAAAATCAAAGTAGCGGCAACAGTAGACTCCACAGATATATTGTCTTCAGGCATTGCTTGCTTTCATGTGTGAATTTTGACTATTTAGATTTTTTTACACATGAATTGTTGTCTTTCTGATCTGTTCCTATCAACATGATTATATGCAATACTACTAGCTTGTTTGCCATACTGCTTGCAGTTTAATTTTGTACTGTATGGCATTACTGCCTTACTGAGGATCAAACACTAATATCACATTGTTGCCTTTATCTAAGTAGACTGGCATTGCCAAGCTGACATACTTTGTTGTCTGATTATATTGCGAAACGCATTATACAATTTTTGTATGCAATCCTTGCTTTTGTGAATTATTCTGCTGCTATTACTGCTCTGGTTACACTTGTTTTATACTCTGCTTCATTGCTCATTGATTTTGTTTCTGTAAATAATTGCTTGGACTAGTACTGTTGCATTGTTCCTCTAGCTCCAATGCTGGAAATCACCTAATACATATATAACCTCAGGACATACAAGAAGTACCCTGTATGTTATTTTCTGTGCCCCTCTCTCTTGATCTTAAACTACTCTGCTGCCTTATCAGTACAATAGATTTCTGATTTCAGTTCTCCTTATTAATCATCTATCTTTAGCTCTCACTGTTTTGCATATGTACCAGGCCTTCTTGACACAAATGCTGTTCTGTTTTGCCTCCTTCCCATTTTATACACATCTTTCTTCAATAGTTTACCATAGTATTGTTTGTTAAATTCCAGGTAGTGATGGACTGCACCCCCAAAGACTACAGCAAGGTAAATACAACAGCAGACACTGTAAAAACTTACAGACTTGACTTTTAACTCAGTGTAAAGGAAACGTATTTGCTCAGTCTGTTATCATTTTATTGTGCTCTGTTCAAAATTGTACTACTTTTATTGCCTCTTCTTTGCTTGGCCAGTGCTTAATGATCTGCCTTTTGGCTGTTTTTCAGATGTAGAATCAAAAATAGCCTCCACTGCCCCTCTGCACTTTAATTTACCCCCCCCCGTTCATTCTGTAATTTAATAAGCTACACCCTACTCTTGTTGGCAGCATTAGCCTAGTACCCTGCTATGATCCTATAATCAGGAGCGGCCCTAGGTCAACTGGTGCCCTAGGCAAAAGGGCTCCACGGCGCCCCCCAACACATTACCTGGTGCCCCTATCCTGGTCTACCTACACCAAATAAATACTGGAAAAGTGCCCCTGCTAGACTGGCGCCCTAGGTGGCCGCCTAGTTGGCCTATGCCTAAGGCCGGCCATGCCTATAATAAAATGCAAGCAATCCTGCTACAGAAAGTCTGTAAGTTGCCCATGCCTCACACTGTTACCATTATATCTTACTGGACTAGGAAAAAAAATCACTTCCTTATGTCTAGCATGATTAATATAAAGGGGACTTGAAATGGACTCAGGGAAGAAGACAAGAAATCAATCATTCAGTCCAATGGAGCTCAGGGAGTTTGTACTGTAAATTTCAATGGGTGGAGCCTAAGTCATTTGACAGAATCAAATTATATCCTCGTATTTCAAACAAATGTTCATATCTCTGGAATCATAGGGGTTATGAAAGAAGTATAAATGGCAAACTCCTCAGCACAAATTATTTTATTTATTTATTTTACATTTGTTTACCGGGATGGTCCAACTGGGACAGTGCCCATTTTCAGCGGTGACCTGGGGACAAAAGCTCCGGCCTAAGCTTACATATAAAAACATAACATCAAGTAACAGAAATTATAGACAAAAAAATGAGTGTAACCACATTCACAGGATACAAATGTAAAAACAAGAAATATATATATAGTATCAAACAGAACAAGACTTTAAACACTTGAAAAAGACAAATATATGGTTGAACTTATATATGTGGAGGAACATAACATTAGTTAAGAAATAAAGTGGGGAGAATCACTTAGTCAAAGTAGTGCATAGTTAGTAATGCTTCCGTGGTGAGAGTTGTAGCTGGGAATGTAACTACTTATACAGAAGTAGTGTTGTCAGAAGGGATATGTTAACAGAGTTAGTACGTAGAGCCAAATTGTGTAAGTAATGCTAAGTTAATAATTAACCTAGAGTGTTACATGTGCAAATCCAGGATTCAAATAAGTGTTTTGAGAGATATTTTGAAATGATTAAGATTGCTTATGGATCTAATACTATGTGGAAGGGTATTCCAATTTTTGGCAACAAAGTTAGAGTAAAGAGAGTTGCCTGCTGTATTGGATATTTTGGTTACTTGAAATAAGTCTTTGTTAGATGATTGAAGACTATGAATGTTAGAGTAGGGTTGTAGAAGATTTTTTAGGGAAGGTACATTGTTAGGATTGTACATTATTTTGTGAGCCATTATTAACTGGGCTATTATTGCAGCGTCTGTTAAGATATTTTTTATTTCTATACGTTGTTCCCATTTTGTTGTGAACCTTTTTGATTGTGTTAGAAATGTGTATGTCAAATTTTAGTCTGCTGTCAATTATGGCTCCTAATAGTTTTGTCTGGGAATCTGGGAAAATCCTAGTATTATTACTGGCAGTGATATAAAAGTTAGCTGGGAGTTAGTAGGTTTAGATGGGTGAAAGATCATAAGTTTAATTTTATTAGGGTTAAGAATAAGTTGTGAGTTTGCTAGCCATGTTTCAATATCAGAGAAGGCTTTTTGTGTGACTGTAAGAAGTTGAGTTATTATGGATGCTGCACATATGAGTTGAATCATCTGCATATTGTATGATAGATGCTTCACAGGAGGAAGTATTAAGATCATTTATAAATATGCTGAACAGGAGGGGCCCTAGGATTGAACCCTGAGGGACTCCAAGTGTACAGGAAGGATTGGGGATAGAGCTTGCTTCTAATTTACAGCTTGCTGGTGGCTAGATAGATAACTCTGAAACCAGTTAACAGCATCAGGGTTGATATTAAGATTATTCAGTGGATAGTAACTTAGGATGGGAAACTGTATCAAATGCTTTAGACATGTCCAAAAAGACTGAAGACACTATCTTGGAATTGTCTCTGAATTTATTTATAGTATTAATGAAACTTAAACTCTACTGCCAATCATTAGCAGACCAGAGTTCCGCTGTGGCGACCCCTAACCGGAAAAAGCCGAAAGACAGAAATTAATGAAACTTAGAAGAACTGTAATAGTGATATGATATGGTTGGAATCCATGCTGTGATAATGAGAGGAGATAATTGTTTAGAAGGTGTTTAAGAAGTTTAAAATAGATACATCTTTCCAGAATTTTAGAAAGTGGTGAAAGTATAGCAATGAGCCAGTAGTTTGTTAGTTCTGTTGAATTGCCTCCTTTGTTAACCTCTAAAACACTGTGGAGCTTACTAGTGGAATGTTTCTTGCGAATGCCAACCTCCACATGCATGTGCTATCCTCGTAAATACTTATCTAGATACGACTGTAGGGCCCATAGTTCTGAGATATTGCCCTGCCTATTACGACTGTACCAATTTACAAAACCAATTGTTTTATTGTTTTCTTTTCTGATTAAAGGACCAATGCCTTTTGGTAATGCCCATTATTAAACTACGTACTGAGGAATTGTTCTAAATGTACTCTATTTACGCTAACTCCTATATGTACATCTGATTGTTTTATTACGTTTCTGAAAAGATTTAAAGGAGCGCTGCTTATGTGGTAGTGCTTATTGGTAAAACTGAGCCCTTGAGACGCTTCCGAACTGTTCTTAATATACTCTGCCAACGCCATCTCCTAACATGTACAACTGTTTTTTGTACTGTGCATAAAGGATTTAAAGGAGCGCTGCTGGTATTATGGTGTGTTTGAGATGCTTTTGACTTGTTATATATGTACTCTGCTAATGCCAAATTCCTTACACTACAAATCTTCATTGTGACCCCTGTATTACAATTGACCTGCATTAGTAGTATAGTTGCTACTCTGGTTATTTACTACAAATGTAAAATAGCGATCCTTGTCTAACAAACTGCCTTGATTATTATTTTTGTTAAATGAATGCAATATTTTTCTATTGACTAATGTGATTTTAGCTAAGCATATATTTGCCTATATTTGTTCTGATAACTCCCTAATTGTGCTTTTAATTGACATTACCGCTAGCCAAAGAATTAATTCTAACACTTTGCTACTTGATATTTGTTGATGTTTTGCTTTAACACATGCTTGCTACCAGCATATTACCACTATTAGGAGCCAAGGTGTTTTCTCTATACTTATAAAGCTGTTTTTCTCTCAACTTTTCTCCTGTTCACCAGCCTTTTTGCCTTGACTTACCCCCTGTGACTTCGCCTGGGTGAACACCTTGACCTAGCTAAAGTAATTTTAGCTCATCTATTTCCTTCAAGCAATAACTACAACTCTGCTGCTTCAACCCCCTTTTGGAATTTGAATCAAGAGTCTTCCAGAAGAATACAAGGAAGTATGTTTATCTGCTGCTAAATCATGAATTAATATACTTCTTAAACCCTGCTAGCTAATTCAGTACGCTCCCTGCCAGGCAAGCCAGCAGCCTAAACTCCTCTTCTTTCTGTCTCCCTGTTTTTCTCCCCCATCTAGCTCCCTGCTCTGCACTAGCATCCTCCTCCCTTCAGGCCATTTTAGTCCAGAGATTGCCCTGGTGGGCTTGGTGCATTTCAGCATTTGTCCACTAGATGGCATCCTATCCCCACTTATATAGACTTCAATTCACTCACGTCTTGTAATCTCTCTAGTTCTAGCATTTCTTTTTCCCACTCTCCCCCCTAAACCCTTATAGCCCTCTCTTTCTACAACATCCAGGTCCCCACCTCCACTTACCCTTCTTCTACTTACCCTTCTGCAACATTGTTCCACTGATAGGTTCTTGATCTCCTCCTGGGTTCTCTTCCCGCTCCGTTCACCCTTCGGGCTCACTCTGCTCCCCTACCCTACCCCCAATTCCCATCCACCCCCAGCACCTCTACTTTTACCCCTCTAGAAACCACACCCACTGTTACTCTACACTAATCAACATCCAGTACTCTGGAAACTCCCACTCCCTTTCCCCTCCAAAATTAAACTTCATTCATCTCTCCAAGTAAATCCCACCCGGCCAATAGGCTTCCATTCTCACTCTAACACCCACTCCCAACCACACCCCATCCACTTCCTAACATAACCAACCACTCCCTCCCTACTATTACGTAATTACCATATCCTTTATATATATTTTGTCTCTTATATACACATATAACTCAATCTACATTGCTCCCGTTAGTAACCCTACCTCACCATGCTCTCAAAACCCACAACTATCTCCCTTTTACTACTAATACTTCTAAATCTAACCTATCTCCACTACTTCACCCAACCCTTTAATCCACATCACTCACAATCCTTCCATGTAACCAACCACCTTAACTCCCCTCTCCCATACTCACTCTCTCCTATTTCTCCCCATCTATATCCTATAAAAAACATCCTATTTTTCCCATACAAAATTATCACCACTCAAAAATGTTCTACCCCCATTATATCTAGTAAATCCTTCAAAATTACAGTAGAAGCCAATCTTTTCTCTAACCTGTCCAACTACCTTTCTGACTCAATCCTTCATCTGATCACAAGCCTATTATCAGGCGATATTCATCCCAACCCAGGCCCCCCCATCGCAACCACTATAAACAAGTCCATATTACTTACTTCTTTAAACTCCCAAAGCATAGTCAACAAAGTCCCAAACCTCCATGCCTGGCTCACACATAATAAACCAGACATCCTATCCATTTCTGAAACATGGTTAAAACCCCGCATAAAAGACTCTGAAATAGTTTCACCAAACTATTCTATCATTAGAAAAGACAGGTCCCACAAAAAAGGTGGAGGAGTAGCTCTCCTTTACTTATCCTCCCTGTTAGTTACTCCCTATAATAAACCCATTCCACACTTTAAAAACTCTGAACTACTCCTCACTCTACTTCAAGTTAACAAACACAAACACATTTGTCTAGCTTCCCTCTACATCCCCCCAGGGGATAATATTTCTACACTTGAAAATATCCTCTCCTGGCTCTCCAATAATATTAGCAATGAAACCATAATTTTAGGAGACATGAATATTAACTGGGCCTCCATACAGACTCCAACTAACTCTCAATATCAACCTCCATAATTTCTCACAGCTAATCAACTCAGTCACACGCCCCTCAACCCCCCCCCCCCGGTGGCAGTATTCTGGACTAGATTCTAGTCTCCCATCCCCATTATTTTTCTAATAGTGGCACTCTTTCAGATTCCCTCAGCGACCATACACCCATCTTCACTCACTGACTCCCCTCAAAACTTCTTTGCACCCATAATTACATAACTACCCGTAACCAAAAAAAACTTTAACCCTACAACCTTTTCAAACTCTCTAAAAGCAATTAACTGGAATTGTCTAAAAGCATTACCCCTAGATGATGCAGTTGCCCACTTTAACTCAACATTCCTAAAACTACTAGACTCCCAGGCTCCCTTACAGACAAAAAGAATAAAACTTAAATCCACCCCTTGGCTGACCAAAAACACACTATCAACCATGCGGCATAGAGATAAAGCCTGGGCACACTACCAGAAAAACAAGACCCCCCTACTCCATAACGAATACAAAACACTTCGAAATAAAGTAAAAAAACTCATCATCTCTGATCGACAAAACTACTTCTCTATACTCCAAAATAATAATAAAACAAACCCTCAAACATTCTGGAAAGGTATTTCTATCCTACTTAACCCCAGCAAACCAGGCACCCCAACCCCAGACCCCAATGCTACTGAATTAGACCTAGCTACCCAATTTAATTCTTTTTTTATTGAATCTATTGCCAAATTAACCTCTTCATTCTCAAACACCTCCACATTTCTAATACACCCCCACCCTTCACTACCAACACTTTGTCCAGCACTGTTACCACTCCCTCTTTCCAATCAACTAACTTTCTACCCTGTACCTCTTCTCCTACTATAACTTCCTCATCACCCCCTAATACCCCCTCTTCCAACTCCTCTGTATTCTCATTAAAACCTATTCCCACTTCTATTATAAAAAAACTCCTTCTGAAATTGAAACCATGCACCAACGCTCCCGACAACATCCCATCTTACTTTCTCAGCATAGCTGCTGAATCAATTGCCTACCCCATCAGCATCTTAATCAACCGCTGTCTCCAAGAATGTATAGTACCTCAAATCTGGAAACAGGCCTTTATCATACCTTTACATAAAGGTGGTAAGAATAACAATATAACAATATCACTAATTTCCGCCCCATAGCTATCTTGTCTCCCATTTCTAAACTCCTAGAAAAGTGTGTCCAACTTCAACTCCTAACACATCTCTTAGATAACAACCTTCTAACTCCTACACAACATGGTTTCAGACCAAATCACAGTACCATGACAGCCTTCCTCTCCTTCCTTGAAACTGTAAATAAAGCCCGCGACTCTGGTTTACTTGTTTCTACCCTACTGCTCGACCTCTCCAAGGCCTTCGATACTATCTCACATAGCCTGCTCTTAACTAAACTCTCAGAACTTAACCTATCTCCCTCCTCTCTGAACTGGTTCTCCAGCTACTTATCCAATAGATACCAAGCTGTAAAATGGAAAAAGGTCTCCTCCCCATTTCTCAATACCCCTACTGGGTCCCCTTCTTTTCAATATATTTATAAATGATTTCCACAAATCAATTCCATTCTCAAACATCATCCAATATGCAGATGACTCAACTATTATCTGCTCTGCCACATCTATCCCCACACTCATAAAACTCACACAAGAAGCTTTCTCAACCACTGAATATTGGATGAAAAAAAAAATCACCTAGCACTCAATGCTTCCAAAACTAAATTAATGGTATTTACCCCCTCAAAAGTCACTCCCTTCGATATTAATGCATTCTCAATTACTAGCCAAAATAACTCACCTCTAGAACTGGTGACGGAGACCAAGTTACTCGGGGTCCAAATCGATAGCCAGCTCAAATTCAACTCCCACATACAAATAAATATCAAAAAAAACATCAAAAACTAGGTATGCTCTACCGGCAAAATCATTACTTTACACCTGCCACCAAAATCACTGTCTCTACTTCCTTTCTTATCCCCTCTCTTCTATATGGAGCTCCACTTCTAACTAATCTACAGCCCACTCTAAAAAAACAATTCTCCTCTTGCTACAACAAAATTGCCAAGTTCGCTACCAGCCATAAGTCCTCCACCCACCACTGTTCCTCCCTTCAAAAACTAAAATGGCTAGAACTACCCAATCATCTCACCTACACTCAACTAACTCTTGCCCACAAGCTCATTCTCAACCCCTCCTTCTGCCCGTCCCTTTCCTCTGCCTTTAAAATGTACCTACCTGATAGTGTATTAAGTTCAAACAATCAAAATCTATTAAAAGCGTACAAACCAACTCATCCCCCAGGCAAAAACCCTCTATCCTATAGCACAGCTCGCCTCTGGAACTCCCTACCACTATCCATTTGCACCACCACTAACCATTTTATTTTCAAAAGAACTCTTCATTCTTACCTATCATCCCACTGGGAATGCTCTTGCTCCCACCCCTCATAACTAACACTGGAATTTCTTCTTTCTTCTTTCTTCACCTTCCTTCATTCCCCTGTTTACTCCAGCAATTTTTCCCCTCTATTTTTCCATAACATATACTCTATTATTCCTATGGTATATGCAAAGAATGTATCAGACTTTACTTCTTAAATTTATGCTTTCTAATATGTAATTACTTCATGCATTGCCTTGCAACATTCCTTTGTTAGGCTGTTTCATCTGTTAGATCCATCACAACTCTGTATTATTTCAAATGTTTGTTAACTATTTGAAATTATTTGTTGAACCTATTACAATTGTATAATTATCAATAATAATCTACTGTACTTAGACTGTTTTGGAGCTTTTCTCCCCAGGACTCCATTGAAAACGGGTTTATCATGGCCCAATGGACTATCCTGGTAAACCAACTGCAAATAAATAAATAAATAAAATAAATTGTGTAATGGTGTAATATATGCAATTTTCCAAATAGCTGGGACATACTGTTCTGCTATAGAGTGGTTTATAAGTACTGACACAGGGAAGGCAATAGCATCTCCTGTTAATTTTAGATATCCTGCTGGCAAGTTATCTGCTGCCAGTGAAGTGGGTTTCAACTTCTTTAACAGTTTTGCAATAGTTTGTTTTGGGACTGTCTGAAATAAGAATGCATCTACAATATTGCTTGGATTGTTAGGTGTTGGCATTGTGGGAGACTTGTTATTTTTAGTCAGTGCTAAAACACTTTCAATGAAGAATATATTAAGTTGTTCAGCAATATTATTATGCTATTTTATATTGGTAGTATTCTTTAGGCTCTAGGTCTTAAACTGAATTTTATAAGTCACAGAAAACACAGTAACTATTATATTGTATTATGTAATATTTTGTAAACAACTTACAATATCTCAGCAATCACTCAAGTTACACACATACTGTCAGCAATATTTTATTCATTTAACTGAGAGCTTTCATATGAGGCTAAGGAGTACTGCCTGTGTTACTTGGTTGTTGAGATATTTAGAAAAATGTGAAAATTGTATCTATATAAATTAATATCATAAAAACAACAGTTAATATCTATTTAACTGCACTAGACAGAGGTCAAATATTAATGCAGTTGAGTTTGCCATTGTGTAAGCTTTAAGATAAATATTTTAAATCCTTGTACATGGCATAGTTTTGGAATTACTGATGCAAATATGAACAAGCAATATTTGACACCTAGAGGCATCAGTAGGAGGTAACTGCAGATGCACATGGAGGCATCACTCAGATGTAATGAGTTGGTCATGTTAATATGTAAGGCCCCATGTCAGCCCTTTTGTGGAAAACCTATTAAAATTGTGCAAGAAGGACTTTAAAAACAAAAATACAGTGATTTTTTTTTCGTTGAGTTCTAGAATGGAGCTTTTCTTTGAAGTATTTTAGTGCTCTGTTATGCCCATTCTATCCTGTTTTAGGGACCAACATCAGTTATTTCCACATTTTACTTGTGTAGAATAATTCTATGTTTTCCATACTCAGGAATATTTTTTGTATGGTCCCTGGTTAAAAAAAGTCAGAGAAAGTGTAAAAACACCAGTACTTACATATTGTCGCAACCAAATTTGAAGTCTGCCTTCACAGGCAAGTTTCAGCATGACCATAACATTTTATGGTTCCAAATATCTATTTTATAAAATAATTCAATACAAATATTAAAAGCAGAACATTGAAATGGTGTATTTTTGAAATGCTTCTTTAACAGATGTCTGTCGGCATTTCCATGGGGGGACATAGCCTGAAGGGTCATGGTGTATGCCTTAAATGTCCCTTTTTTCTTGTATTTCTTTGACTTTGTATCTTTGTCTTGTAAAGCACTGAAGAATTAAAGTAGTGTAGTACATTTGAACTTCATGATGCTGTGTCATGCAAGTAAAAATTCTGCATGATAACATTGCCAGTAGGATGGCATAAGCAGAAGCTGAAGTCATCAAGATCTGGCGTGTGAATCGTGCGGACCACTTTAAACAGGTTTTTTACATGTAGTTATAAGAATGACGCTCATACTAACGTCGATTTTTTTGTCTTGCTCCTGAAGTGCATCTGTTTATATAATTTATGGAACTACTTGATTATGCTTTGAAATAAAGAGAAACAGCTCGTCATAGCAAGGTCTGTATTTGAGAACCTCCGTGTTATAGCTTGGAGACTTGAAACGTATGATAGGTGGT
Organism: Protopterus annectens; assembly: GCF_019279795.1. Taxonomy (NCBI): domain Eukaryota; kingdom Metazoa; phylum Chordata; order Ceratodontiformes; family Protopteridae; genus Protopterus; species Protopterus annectens. Next base: position 1,794,228,153 of record NC_056733.1, on the reverse strand, counting down.
GCCTAATTTTCTTTTCTGCAGAGAACAACTAATTTCTCACATGTACATGTCAAGGTGATTTCCAAACCTTGGCAACATATGTATCACACATTCCTGCAGGAAAAGGACTTGGAAATGAGCCGTTTCTCTTGTTCGGAAAGTGCTTGCGATAATACATAAGTACCAAAACACCTTAAAGAAGGAAGATACTTTATCTTGCAGGCTAAAGAAACTTTCTGTTGTTTTAGTGTGTTGCGAATGAGACAGTCCTGGATTGTTCGTGTACATGCCAATGTGACAAAGTTCCAATCAGGAGAGTTCATTTGCCATGCAACATTGTCTGTAGTGTGACTGAAAAACATCTTATATTACTGTCATTACCCCGTGTGCATGGCAGGCTGCCTTTTGTCAGGGAATTCTTTGTTTTTTTTTGGTCCTCCCATGTTACTGAAAGAATTGTAACCCATCAGTATGGAAGTGATTGCCAAGTCCTGACTGTGAAGTTTAGTTCTACTTCAGTTTGAGAAGAACCTGCATTTTTATCAAAATAATAATAATCAACAATGCTAATTTCTGCAATAGGTGTCTCTGCTGCTTTTAATGTTCCACCATATATCAGTATCTATATCTAGGTATATATGTATATGTAGTATATATATATATATATATATATATATATATATATATATATATATATATATGGGTCTACTTCTAAAGACCGAACCGACGATTCCCCGACACAGAAATCACCGACGCCAGAAAACCGACAACACACAAACCCGACAACGCGAAACACCGAACACCATGACACCGAAACACGGAACGTAAACAACACACTACACTACATAGCATACACACTAGCCCTGACCTAAACCCTAACCCTAAGGTCCGACACTATCGCACACTTCACCTACCTGCACCCTAACCCTAACTCACTTACCCACCCCTAGCCCAAGCTCCGACACTAACGCACACTTCACCTACCTGAACCCTAACCCTAACTCACTTACCCACCCCTAGCCCAAGCTCCGACACTAACGCACACTTCACCTACCTGCAGCCTAACCCTAACTCACTTACCTGACCACTCCTACCTCCGTCACTGTCGCACACTTACCGGGTCGCGATCACACATTACCCTTGTCGGTCTTTCCGCTGTCGGCGAATCACCCTGTCAGTATAATTCCTGTCGGTTATCTGGCGTCGGTGATTTCTGTGTCGGGGGATCGGCGGTTCGGTCTTTAGAAGGGGACCCATATATATATATATATATATATATATATATATATATATATATATATATATTTATTTATATATATATATATATATATATATATATATATATAGTTATATGGTTTCCCCTTCATAAAGTCGAATGGCCACAATCTCGAAATGCATATTGTCGAGACCATATGCTCGAAACTGTGGAAGCTCGACTGTGTGAATGGGGAACGGCATACAGTGCAGAATGGGAGATTTCCCTTTCTGCGCTGTAGTGCGATCTTGGAGTTGGAATAAATAAGTAGCAGGGGGTGTGGGGGTGCAGGGGGGCTTGTCCCCCTGCAGAAAAACTTTTTTGTGTTATGTTCTTTTTTTTGTAGTTCACTTTCACGAAGTCGAGCTTCAGAAATTCGAGCATATGGCGTCGGCCATATGCATTTTGAGTTTTTGAATGTTGACTTTGCGAAGGGGAACCATATATAACCATATATATATATATATATATATATATATATATATATATATATATATATATACACACACACACACACACACACACAGACACAGACACACACACACACACACACACACACAAATACACATATATCTCTAGTGGATGGTAAAACACACTGGAGACAGACAACTTCTTAAGTTCTATGCTCTCTTATTTACAATAGAAAACAGACAAACAAACAAAATTCACTTCCTAGCAAGAAAATGTAAAGTCTTATATTTCATTTGGGTTTCCGCTTCCCACAAACTGCTCAGTGTCTGGTAAAGTTCAAGTATGCCCTTACTTCATTCCACAGGCTGCCATCCTTGAACTCCTCCACTGGGTTTCCATCAGCAACTCCTCTGTCTGGTGTTTTCCAAGAATCTCTACTCCTGTAAAAATTATCCTTTTGTACCGAGAAGCAAATGTCGCTTTCAAACAAAGCTACCTCATCAAGAGGCAAATGTCTTTCCAAACAGCACTTCCTTTTCACTGGAAGGTAAATATCTCTGTTCTGCTGACTGCAGCTCTCTCATTAGTCAACTTACAACAGGCGGCTTCAATCAGTATGTGCTCTTGCATGTTCTAATTCAATGCAAGGAATATAATCCTGCTCAAACTGTATCACAACCTAAAGTCACATTTTTTGATGTATTCATTGATTTATTCATTAATCATAATTGTCACCATTTATGAACAAATTAAATACATACTTAAATGTTGTCTCTGTGAATAAAATTATGTTTTTTATTATTATTACTAATATTTATTTAATAGAATGTCATGACCTGCAGTCGGTGCATGGGTGGGAGGATGGCATAATGGTTAAGGTGTTTACTTGCAGGGACCAACAGTAGTTATTTCCACATTTTACTTGTGTAGAATAATTCCATGTTTTCCATACTCAGGAATATTTTTTGTATGGTCCCTGGTTAAAAAAAGTCAGAGAAAGTGTAAAAACACCAGTACTTAGGTGCAGGGTTTGATTCTCACATGGGTTAATTGGCTAGACGTAAAATGGCCCACAAGGGCAGTTAGTCTAGTACTAATCTATGAACTTATTCTATAATATGATTTATTTTTTTTTATTTTGAAAACTCTGATGAAAATGGTACATTATTTCAGTGTAGCGAGTGGTTAGTTTATATAGATGAAAAAGGTGTTCTTTATAGCATATGTGGGAGCCACAATGCTGTGTACAAATGATTAAGAAAATAAACATATCCATCTAATAAGGCAGAAAACTGATTCAGCTGAATATGGCAGTAAAACTACTTTTATTTCAAGAAAAATATTTTCTCTTGGTATTTTTATGGTAATTCAGACATACTAATGAAAAAAAAATTCTAGTATGAAATGTCAACTTCCTAAAGGCCAATGAGCTGAATGAACCAAAAAAAAGGCGTAAAAAATCAATCTTGTTTTTCGCACTGGGGCAAGCCTCGCTGCACACCAAGATGTGTATATCAATTCCATAGATGTAAAAACTCAAAGAAGAGAGAAATCTCCCAAAACAAACGATTCATTGTTGGTACACAAACATACCGAGAATGATTTCTTGTGGAAAACAGTGTTCTGTATTTTTTTTTTTCATCCTACTGATGTTCGAGCAATTTCACCTAGAGAATTGTAGGCTAACCATTAATCCTGAGGTAAGTCTACTCTGTAGAGGAAGAACTGCGTTCATATCTTTTCCCAGTCTTCCAAAAATATGAACAAATTTAGTTGTTGTTGTGTCTTTCGGCTTTTCCCGGTTAGGGGTCGCCACAGCGGAACTCAGGTCCGCTAATGATTGGCAGTTGATTTTTACGTGTTGAGTTGCCGGCCCTAACGCAGAACCTTCAACGAAGGTACACCCATTCACGCATGTCTCCACAGTAGACGCTCTAGCTGAGAATCGAACGGGACAACGTCTTGCTGTGAGGCGACAATGCTACCGCAGCACCACCACCGCGGATCATTTAGTAATACAGGATTTTCTGTATCTGCATTAACACAGGACAATTTGATAATTCATATGTAAACAATTAGCAGCCTACTCAGAAAGGGTCAGAGACTACAGGCTAGAGAAAAAAAATAAAACTGAATCTCTGTGAGAAGGTATTTTCACTGAAAAGTGACATAAATAGCACTTTAGACTCGGGTAATGATAACACAGCATTAAAACAGTGAGGGTATACCTGTGAATATAATGTCAGAATCAAGAGTTAGTCTTATTATACAGTCTGTTTCAAGACTTTGGAACTGTTTACCCTAGGGAATTACATACAATAAATCTTAAATATTTTTAAATATATTCTAGAACTGCATAAGCATTGTAAGGTTTAGTTATAATATGGAGGTGACCTCATTCCTAGAAGGGTCTTACATGAATACAATGAATTACAAAAAAGCTGTGAACGCCGTACTGACATTCCATGAATTTGTGCTAACAACCATTTAATAAAATTAGCAGTCTTTATTTTAAGTTTTTATTGGGGGAAAACAAAATAGCTGCAATTTTCTTCTTAGCAGCAGAAACTCATTAAAAAATGTTTTACTAAGAATTCATCTCAACTTTCAAGCAGAAGGTTTCACAACTATTAGGAGTGTCTGAATTATTAAATTGATGGAACCACTCCACTTGAATATGTAATGCTGCAATTAACCTTGTTGAGCTCTGGCAGCCTTCTGATGCAACTGAAGGCTGACCCCTTTCACAGACGCTGCTATATAAATTTTGTGAAATCCTTCTCATGATTGTCATGAAATGATTTAAATTATATTAATATATTACTCCCTTTTTAACTTGGAAGTGGGTTGTTTCTCCTAAAGTGCTGGCGGCATTGCATCAGACATGGTAGCAGCTTTTAAACTGCCTTACAGAAACAAGCTGCAATATTCGCATATGTGAAGCCAATAGGTAATAAAGGATAAAGTCTTGTTCATTTGTATAGCTGTATTATTACTGCAGGCTCAGATGAATGCTTGCTTAATTTACTTTGTTCATGATGTAAAGGTCTTCATAAGGTTTAATGTTTTTTGCTACAATGTTTCAGAGTGACATATCTGTGTTTGTGATTATCCAGTTACAAGTGTAAAAAGAAAGTCAGGCAGAATAATGTAAAGTGAGGAATTTTGCAGAATGTGCTGACTTATTTAGACTCTGCTACAGTTAACAGAGAAAATGGCACCTACTTTCAAAATTTGCTGTAGTCATCATCATCAACCCTATTCTTCCCAATTTTCCACATTGGATTGGTATGTCATGTCAACTGTTGCCATTTTCTTGATTCATTACCACTTTCCTACCTTCCTCAACAGTCATATCTGACTTTTGCAAGTCTTCTCTCAAACAGTACTTTCACCTCTTCACTGAATGCCCACATTTCCTCATTACATTTTGCTGTCTCCCTCAAATCTTCTTCATGAAACTATTTTCTGCTTTCCTGCACATGTCCAGACCACCATAATAAGTTGTCTTTGACCTTCTTGCATTAGAGCTTCTCAAGCTTCTGAGACAATGCCCTCATGTCTTTGTTTATCCCACAGTGTGCATACTACCACCCACCTCAGGCACCTTCTCACCTCATCTGCATCATCTTTCGGTTCCTCAACTTCTCTGCCTTTACTGCACATGTTTCTGTACCATACAGTAGTACTGGTCGCATCACTGTTTTGTACACCTTACTTTTCAGCTTCTTTGGCAATCTTCTGTCACACACCACCCCTGACATACTGTGCCAGTTGTCTGCAGCCCTCTGATTTTAATTTTGACCTCCTCATTCAGACTTTCCTTCTCCTCAACCACCCCTTCACATATTTGAAACTGTTAACTCTTTCCACTATGTTTTCTTATATCTCAGCTTTCAGCTTCTTTTGATTTCCACATTTGCTGTCATAATGATAACTGTCTTATCTTCTCATTTTCATCCCATGTACCTTTAGTTTTGCATTCCACTCCCATATTATTTGTTGAAGTTCTTGTTCAGAGTCTGCTTGTAGTGTCACATCATCTGCATACAGCAGCTTTGCTGATCTGTCACCTCTGAGCTGTTTGCTAATGACATTTATCACCAGTATGGACACCAGTGGGTTCAGAACTGAACCCTGATGCACACCCTATCTCTGAAAGCCCCTCTCTGAGTTTGAACATTGTTCATACTTGTGTTATTGGGTCATTGAACATTGTTTGCACTAATTCCACCAGTGTTTCTGGGACTTTGAGTCATTTCAGGACTGCAAATCAGCTTTCTTGGGACCTTGCCATATGCAGTTTCCATGTCTTGTAATGCTCTGTTGGACTCTTTCCTCAACTTGAGCTTCTTCTGAACTATTTGTCTCCCTGCAAACTTGGGCTGTTTGTGCTGCATCTTGATCTGAATCCAAACTGCTCCTCTGCTGTCTTACTTACTTTATATTCTACATATTCATTTATCAATCAGCCTCACCAGCACTTGTATGCAGTGTGACAGGATTTTTATACCTCTATACTGCCTACAGTTGTGAATGTGCCCACAGTTTCTTTAAACACCAGTATGATTCTAGAAATGAGTGAAACATCATTTCTTTCTAAAACTATTTATGGGACTGTTAAGGGTTCATCTGAGTTAAAGCAGGGCTTCTTACTACCATATTATTCTTGGAAAGTGAGCTTCCCTTTCATCTTTACAGAACTGGCAGTTATTTTTATTTTAGTACAGCAGCATCCACAGCTAACTATATGTGAAGACTCTATAGGGATATTGATTATAATCACTAGACAGGGATCTCACAGGAATTGCTGTTAAAAAGTTAATTATTCTATAAAGTGCGGTATAAAATGGACTATGGCCCTGTTTTTCAGAGAAATTTGACTCTCCATGCAGGGTGAGTTTATGCCTTGAAAAGTGGTTCTGGGGAGTGTGTAACAGCAAAAGAAAAGACATCACAGAAAAAGCTGAAGAAGCCTGGACAAATTCCTGCAAGGAATCTAGAGGAGAAAAGCACCACGGGCTGTGGTAGAGCCTACAAAACAGACTCTCTCTCTCTCTCTCTCTCTCTATATATATATATATATATATATATATATAAATTTTGGAATTTAATGACACAGATGTGTTTTCTATATGAGAAGAGTCTAAACCAGCCTTTTATTTTACTTCTGTTTAGTAAACCTAAGTTGTTTTTATTTACTACTGGTAATTGATGTATTTTTTAAACAACATTGGTGGGTTTAATCATCATAATCAGCATAATTTTTCCGAAGCCATACAGGATCCCGAGTCATACCTTTCACTGCTCAAAAGGCCCTTAGCTGAACAAAATTTTGCTCCATTGGAGAGAACAGAATTCATTTTGTGTTGGTTTACAGTTTCTTTGAATATGCCTATATTTGTTCCTGTGCCAAAATGATGACTGTGGACCTGCTGCAACAGAGGGAATGTTGACAACAGCCAAGACCATAAAAGACCTAAAACAGTTCCACCTATTAAGCAACTAATTGGGGAGGAAGACCTTGAATCTCAACTAGTGACCTTTCAACAGTCCACCCATTAGAGGAAATTGGACTGAAGTAAATAGGCTAAAATTCTGTCAAACCACTTAAATGGAAAACCTTTAAACCTTTTTGTACTGGTGTTATCTCTGAGACCTACACTCAAATGTTTCACAGCCGGACATTTTCTGTTAAGAAAATGGTAAAATCTCAGTTATGTGTCCTAAAGCCTGTACTTACTATGGTTAGATTCTGAGAGTCAAGAACTGAACGTAAAGTGAGATAAATGTCAGTCACTGATAAAGTTAAAAGGACTTTACCTACTGCTTAAAGAAAGTGAGTGTTTCAAGCTGACCCTAAGGATGCTGAAAATTTTGATGCACTGGTCGGGAGATTGTTGTGCAGTGAAACTATTTTTAAAAAACTGAACAGTCTATACCCACAATAAAGCCTGCAGACTTTGGTGACAAACAGAAAGTATCAAATTTAGTCTGCTATATTTTGAATGTGTAAAAAGGAGTCACATAGCTAGATTTTGAACTAGTGGTAAAAATTATTTCCGACCTGCAGAAACTGTAACCAGTAAAAAATGTACTACTAATGATTCTGTAAAATGAACTGTGTAATGTCCTAATAGATGGCAGAGCACTGTAGAGGCTAATGGACTCATACAGCATGGTTGCACTTATTAAGTATTTATTAAGGTACAGTTTGTTTATAAAAAGAAGTCCATTACTAAAAAGCAGAGGACATAGCCAACATTCATAGAGATAAGAAACAATATATCATTACTCAAGGAGAACTACAAAATGTATTTAGAAAAGTAGCTCATTCTGTTGCTGTAGTCCCCAGTTTAACACAAGATATGATGATAAAGAAAGATTTACTCCAATTTGCAGAGGCAATAAGAAGAATGTAATACTTTTGACAGACCTTAGCATCAGTGTGGGATGGTACCCAGCAAATGACAAAACCTACAGATGTGTCTTTTCATAACTTGATAAAAAGGGGGCAACCATCAGACACATTAAGACCATATGACTCCAACAAAGATCAAGGCATAGTATTAGAAATCCCTAAATATGCAACAATGTCGCTATGGACAGAGAAAGAGAGAGAGAAAGCGAGATAGAGAGAGGGAAAGAGAGACAGAAACTGCACCTTTAAAGAGATATGCAAGCATGTATTTATAGCAGAGCAATCTGAAACTATTATAAAGTGGGGAGTAAAAGTGTCAGTGCAGCCTGAATGTTTTGCAGAGCAGGGAGTGGAAATGACTAGCAGAATTAAAGATAAGGAATCACTCATTGAAAAGGTATATTCCAGGACAATGAAGTCAGAAATTATGGACAATACACAACCTGAGAAGAATTCTAAACTTTCTGTCAAGCTAAAACAGACAGCAGCAGCAATGGAGAATTCTAAGCAGCATGACCTGATATCTAGCATCCTTGGCATCCAATTTAGTGAAGTTAAAGATGAAAAAACAGAACATAGTCAGAGTTCTAAACCCATTTCTGTCAGTGTAAGACAGAAACCTTAAGTAAGAGAATGTTCTAGGCAGCAGGTAACTGTATATATGGAAAAAAAAGTAAAGCTGAAGATAAATCCTTTGTAGAATAAGAACACTCTAGAAAAGAAAAAGGGACAGGGTAGTATCCAAGGAGAGACAAGATAGCATTGAACAGAGTCCCAGTGATACTCCTTTTCAGTGAAAGTACAGGAACACTGAACAGAAGGAAGAAGGTTCTATGCATCAGGTTTATAATGGAAAAGAACAGTATCTGAAGCAAGCCAGTAACAAGTTAGGCTTGAGAGTTAAAATACGTAGGATATAGCATAAGAAGTGGAATATTCAGGCCCCAGAAAGAAAACCAAGAAATAGTGAGAAATTGGCATAATCCAGGCACTAAGAAGCAGGTGAGGGCATTCTTAGTGTTAGCTGGGTGCTACCAAAAATGTGTATCCCTTCTTGTATGTGCAGTGTGCTGCTTACAGTTTTGACAAAGGGGAAGATGCCTGTTGAAGTAAAATGTACACTAGAGGCAGGCAATGTTTTTAAGCAGTTGAAGGAAGAACTGAGTTCAGAACCTGTTTTAGCATTCCCAGGTTTCAGTAAATCCTTAATAGTATATACTGATGCATCATAACTAGTCCTAGGGGCAGTGCTTTCACAGGACTTTGACAGGAAAAAGCAACATAGGAACTAAGGTTGGGTGGCATGATCCCAGGGTAATCCTACAGGCTAGGCTTGTAAAGGCTCCAGAGCCATTAGCCTAGTACACACCTATGAACCTATGAACCTATATGTGCATTTTAAGTTGCAAAATAAGTTATGGCAGAGATGAAATATTCCACTACTGAAAGATAGTGATTGGCAGTCAAGTGAGTGCTCCTGTCAGTGAATTATATCCTTGACAAGAACTTTACAGTGGTCACAGACCATGCCACCCCTCTCAGTGTGGCTACACAGGCAAATGGATGGGAATTCTAATCTTTTTGGGTGGATGCTTTCTTTACAAGTAGCTAAGTTCACTGTAAAGCATCAGTCAGACTCATATCATCACAATACCAATGGCTTCTTATCTAGTGGTACTGAAACTAAGGGTTTTAAGATGCAGTTCATAAGTTCATAGGGTCTTATTAATCTTAAAGTCAAACAAGATCATCAAGAAGCTCAGCCACATCACACACTACTGGTGGGAAACTAGCACTGCCAAAAGAAGAAATGGTAGCTCCAGCAGATAAATTCAAGAGCCATCACAGTTCACCAAATTAAGTTAATGAAAATAGTTTTAGGAAACACAAGTTTAATCCACAACTTTCAAAAAATAATAAATATGATTCTTGAATATGTAAAAGCTGTGTAAGCTTGAGTTTTTAATTGTAAAATTATTTTATTGAAAGTTGTAAATTAAACTTGTGTTTCCTTGAACTATTTTTATTTACTTAAACTAACATTCCCCCCATTAAGTAGGCTTTATCTAAATATTCCTGATGAAAATTTGCTATTACCTATCCAATCATCTAGAAATGGAGGTATATGCTGGTTATTTATCTGTCATACCATCTGGTGCTGTTGATGTGATAGTGTAGGTGTAGGTCTCTAGAAGCGGAGCACACAGAATTTTTTGCAGGGGGGTGCAAACCCAGAGCCACCCACTCAGGCCCCCCCCCACAGCCATTCCATTGTATCATTACTTGGCTATTTCTCCCCAGTTGCCATAAACACTGTTCAAAACTCTCACTGTGCATACTGTTTTATCCTTTACTTCTACAATGATTACAAATATTTGGATTTCATTTACAACTTTTATTTCAAATTTTATAGCACAAACACTGATAGACATTTGCTAAACAAAGCAATAGTCTTACAATGAAAACAGACTTAGCATTACAACTTCTCTACCTTTGAAACTCACATGCACTGAAACAGCATTGAAATCCACATTCAAAGAAAATGCATCTGGCCAGTAGAGGTTAAGTTTACCTTTGGGCTGTTTTCAAATCATAGGCACCTTGCACACATTTTTAGGACCATGCAAACATTCTTTGATTCACCTTCCTGATGGTATTAATTTATAATATATAATAATTAAATTATATTCCTTGTATAATACAGCACCACTTGTTAGAGTGTGTTTTAAATTTATAGTTTTGAACATTTTCCAGTAAACAATGAAATAAAACATATGAACCAGTTATGACAAACTGCCCAGTTCAGAACATTTCAACCATGAAAGGCCACTCAAACTTTTGTCATTACAATCCACCAATATCAGTCAATATGTACAATCTCTGCAGAAGTAAAAGTCATCTGAATAATTCCACATTAAAGAGATCTGAAACTAATAAAGAGGTTGTTGCTAGAAAACAACTTTATATTTCACCGTTTCATCTACAAATTCAGTGCATGCTGCCTATGTTACATTAAAAAAATGGTAAGCTGGTATATTGCAATAGGGAATGGGTGGCAAGCTGAAAAACAGATTCATAGTTACTAGGTATCTCGTTCAAAGGAGGACATACTCAGGATTGCAGCACCCCACCCCCTTAAAATACAAATCTACATGCTGTGGGAATAGAACCTACAGCCCTCTACATCAAGATGTAAGTATGCTACCTGCTGTGCTACTAACACTGCTTTAACATTCTATATCACAACAATGATATAATTTGCTAAAAAAAAAAAAAAATGGTTGCACATTTTAAGCAGACGTAGCCTGAGCAGTAACTTCTCTTCCCTTGAAGCTCACAATTCCTTGAAAATGCACTTGAAAATAAATTCCACCTGCTAACTCTTAACTAGGGCATTTCACTCTCTCTCTCTCTCTCACACATACACACACACATGCACACACACACACACACACACACACACACACACACACACACACACACACACACACACACACTCACACCTCAACCTCTTAGTGCAAGAAATCTGTACAAAGCCTAAAATGAATAGGGACAAATTATAAGTATTTCTCTCATGAACTTAGAAAATTGCTAGAGTAACAGGATTTATGTTAGTTAAGGATATGACGTCTAAAATTCAAATGTCTGTTATTATTTAGCAACTGCAATTTATTTTAGGAGGAATATGGGGCAAAAATCTGGACATTTTACAAAAACCTGGACAGCTGAGTGGTATGTTACCTCTCTCTTACACACACACACACACACACACACATGCACATCATACCTCTCAATCTCTTAGCACAAGAAATCTGGACAAAGCCTGTTATAATGTTGTTGACAAAGGCCCAAAACTAGGGACACATTTAGAAAGTTGCTAAAATAACAGGATTTGTGTTAGAATGTATTTTCTAAAGGATATGAAGTCTGAAACTGAAATACATGTCATTATTAGTAACTTTAATCCTTAGCTCATCCCAGTGATTTGTCAAAAAAAAACAGATTTTTTATGAGGAACAGACCAAAAATATAAGGCAAAAATCTGGACATTCTGTAAAAATCTGTACAGTTGAGAAGTATGACACACATACACCCCCCTACCTCCTTAGAAAGTGGTTAGGACAACAAGGTTTGCATTAGTATGCATTTTCTGAGGATATGAAGTCTAAAACTGAAATGTCTGCAATTTTCTGACTTCAGCCAGAAACACAATTTTATGAGAAACAAACTGAAAATATGAGGCAAACATCTGGATAATTGTGAGGTATGACCCCCTTACACACACTCTTAACCCCCTTTTACTTACACACAAACACGCATACACATCCCCACCTCCCTCTTACAAACACACACACAGACCTACCTACTTCTTACACACACAGATATACAAACACACACCCACACACCCGCACACACACACACACACACACACACACACACACACACACACACACACACACACACACACACACACACACACACACACAAACACCTACCTTTACCTACCTACTTCTTACATACATGCATACACACTCCTACCTATCTACTTCTTACATCCACACACCCCTACCTATTTCTTACACACACACACACACACACACACACACACACACACACACACACACACACACACACACACACCTACCTCTCACTTTTACCTTCATCCACAGTCCAAAGCCTTCTGGAATTCAAATTCCACTCGGGCACGGAAGATGAAGACATAAACCATCAGTTTCACAGATGCAGAAGCATCTGTGTGACTGGATGCAAAGGGCATTCTTAAAGAAGAACACCCTTTAAAAAAACAGCATTTTTTTTTTAATTAAAAGAAAATTAATCTCCCGGCCAGCCGGTTCCAGGGGGGTGCAAGTGCACCTCCTTGCACCTGGCTGTGGACGCCCTTGATCTCTAGAATAGGTGTTTGCTTTACAACTTGTTCTGTTTAGGTGAAGGAGTTCAAAGAGTGCTGAGTCTTTCATAACACAGAAAGTTAAGCAGAGATCACCTATCAGGAGTCTTCATGACACTGAGTAGAGTGATATAGCTTTTAATCTATCACAATAATTAAGGGTACTGATAACTGAAACCTTTTTGGTGAATAAACATTGAAGTCTCTGAAGCTGGATTAGGTGCTTGGTGGGGTATATGCCAAAGGGTGCATTATATTCAATTTATTTGTTTGTGTCTTTCGGCTTTTCCCGGTTAGGGGTCGCCACAGCGGAACTCCGGTCTGCTAATGATTGGTAGTGGATTTTTATGTACCGGGTTACCAGCCCTGACGCACAACCTTCAATGAAGGCATGCCCCATTCACGTATGCCTCCACACAGAAGACGCTCTAGCTGAGAATCGAACAGGACAACTTCTTGCTATGAGGCGACAACGCTACCGCAGCAGCACCACCACTGCAGTGCATTATATTCAATAATGCGCCTAATAGCTTCTCTGGATCTTGAGGAGATGCTGCAAAGAATAAGCTATGCAATCTAGAAGGATTGTCTACCCACTACAGAGAAATGGTGGCCAAAGGAGAATCTGTTATCAACATATGTACCCAAGTCCTTGATGACTGTGTCATATTTAAGTGAATTGTTATTTATATGGTATGCAAAAATTATGCATTTTTTGGTATTAAGGGTAAACCCATGACCAGTACACAAAGCCTTTGTTTGGTCTGGCCCTTTCTGGAGAATTTGAGTATCAGAATAGGATTTGAAATTCACACTCAGTTTGCAATCATCAACAAATTTGTCTAGCCAAAGTCCCTTGATAGTGGCTTTTATGTCCCAGATATAACAAAGAGAAGGGAACCCAGGACAGAGCCTTGTGAGTTGCCACTAGTGACATTTTTCTGCCTTGAACAAATACCCCCAACCTTAATAGTATAGTTTCTGCCAGACAGCCAGTTAGCAATCCAATGAAATATGTATGGGCTAATGTTGATTTGGGAGAGTTTGTCGACAATGTCCCCCCAGGGAATAGTGTCAAAGTCCTCAGTAAAGTCTAGACAAGTAGTGTGGACTGTATGCCCTATATTTATGGCCACAATAACCCTTTCAAAGAACTCAACCAGGTTAAGCAGGTATGACCTGGTGTCAGTGGAATCATAGTAATATAAATCTGAAGTGAAATTTGTAACCATACTGCTGCAAATTGAATGTTGTTATAAATGTGTTGAAACTAGTATAACTGGTGAAGCTCCTTTAAGAAAGAGAACTACACTTTTTGTATTAACTAAGGGGGGGGGGGGTTCTCACAATAATTGTTGATAACAAACCCAGTATTCTGTCATGGATCAAAAGGACTACGGTCCTGTTTGTTAGAGAAGCTGGTCTCTTGAACCAGGGTAGTTTGGTCCTGTAACTGCAGCTCTAAGAGGTACGCTGCAGCAAAGGAAAAGATATCTCAGAATAAGCTGAAAAATCCTGGACATCTTCCTACAAAGAATTCAGTGGAGGAATGAACCTAAGGCTGTGCTAGAACCTAGAAGACAGACTGTATGTCTTTTTTATTTATTATTTATGTACTTTAGCTTTGTTACTTGGGACAGTGGCTGTTACATGATCCTTTTCATTCACTACCCAGGCTATAAGGCTACACAAGACATAAGACAGTCCCAAATGCATACAATATAGAGGATTATGAGTGGCTTGCCAATGCTAATTACACTACTATGTGTTCTAGACATGGATGCCATGAAATTCACCTCGAGACGGAAGCTGGATAGGTGAATCCTGGCATCAGTGTCATGAACACAGAATATTAGGTTAGCATCAGCTAACTGCTCATAATTCTTTGTAGTGAATGGAGCTTTATATGCTCCATATATTACAAGTTATGGTAAAAATGAAAGAAAAAAGTTGTGTTTTTACCGGCTTTCAAAGCTACGAAACTCTCAGCGAGTGCTTCCAGAAATGTAGTGTAACAGTCTCTTATGTTTACACTCACTTTCATGCCCCTCAACTGTCCAGATTTTCTCAAACTGCCCAGATTTTTGCCTCATATGTTAAGTGTGTTCCCCATGAAGTCCGTGGTTTTCGGACAAATCAATGAGGACTGAATACAGTAAATAATGGCATGTATTTAGGTGTCAGTCATCATATCTTTCACTAAATCAGGAGACCACACATCCTGTTGTTCAAGTAATTTTCTAGGTTTAGTACAGGAAGTCAGGGATATGTTGTCGATGGACAGTGGGCAGAAATAAATCTTTCATTCTGCCTCTGTTGTTTGTACTGGCAGATTTTACTGCCTAGCATGGGACCTGACCCTAACAACTTTAGCAAGGGGGTGCTTAACATTTATTAAGGTCAGGTCATGCTCCACTCTAACACTTAACTGATTTGTCTTTATCCGAATATTGGAGCATAATCAGCATTGTCCAAGCACTGCAAACAATATTTTTGGATTAAAAGTTTGAATGTGCACTGCAGAAAAATGCTTATAAATTGTGAATATTAACATAAGACAAGACATGCTTAAACATAGTAAAGAGAATAAACATACAATATAATGGTAAAATACAACATACAGTGAAGACAATGTATTAATTTCTGATTGTAGAGGCCAGTTACTCTGGAAATGAACATTGTTCATTTTCAAATTTGAGCTAATGCTATCCTTTCACTTCTGTAATTTACAGATTGAAATGTTGCAATTTAAAAGTACATGCTAGCCAGCACCCTTGACACACATTCATTTATATTCGTTCATCATCTGCACTTTCAGTTTTCATTTGAGTTGTGAGATATCTGATAGATCAGTTATTTGAGATGGAAGGTTATTCCATGCAAAAGGAGCTAGATTCAGGATGATCTTTCACAGACGGCTAAGGTGAAAGTAGCTCACAGCAGTTTAATTGAGGTGTTACATTTTAGAGTACAGGATGTGTTGTGTACTGATAATTTGCTGTCTAGAGGAGGACAATATCTATCACTGATTAGCATAAAAGTAAGTGAATCAGGTAAATAGGATACCTTAACAGAGACAGGGAACCATTTAGCCTTTGCAATACTTGTGCAGTAATGCTCTGTGATGCTGGAGAGATGAATAAATCTGAATATCACATTTCAGTGGTTTTCAATTCATTGGGATTTTTGACCATGAAGACATTCAGCCCTAGGAAGTGCATATTCCAGCCTGGGAAGTAACATGCTCATGGCAATGATATGATAAGCAGAGTTTATTATACAAAGTTAAACACCATCTTAGCAAAAGTAGCAGGATTACCCCCAGCTGCTCCTGTCTTCTTCGCATACTGCTACATGCCGCTCCAATTTTCACCAACCTCCAGGTTCCACAGAAGAGCAAATCTGAGCAGTGCTACAATAAAATATGTAAATTTGCATCCAATCAAGCTTATTCTTCTCATCAATGCATTACCCTTAAGCACGTTAACTGGCTAGAGCGTCCCTACTACCTCACTCTGCCTCTCAACTACAAGTAGCACACAGTGCAGTTCATCACTCTGAAAGGTGCCCTTCCTTAATTCTTTGTTTTAAAAGTATACCCCAAATAACAACTCTGCTCTAGTGATAAATGCCTACTCATAATGCAAAAGTCCAACAACACAGCTGGAGATGATAGCCTGTATTCCAGCCCCATCTTTAAGGCCTGTAACTCTACTCCACCCCCTGTTAGACTCACTGAAAACCCAAACATGTTCAAAACTAAACTAAAACAACTTCTCCTTAACTCTAGGCTATGTTGCTGTTACACTTCAGGTTAAGTTTAAAAATAATTAACTAGATAAACTGTAGTTGGTAGTTGCCACGACTACAGCTATATGTTGCTGTGTTAAACTCTGTAGTTTCTTTAAAATGATCTTACTCCTTGCTGTAAAAATCTAAAACTGTAAACTGTTACTAGTTCTGAACGTTGATTTCCAAGTCTATCCCACTTCTCTTCTAGACACACTTTATACGTACCAACTTGTGCTACTAGAAGTGATGTACCTAAAATTCTGCACCGAAATTGTACCATTGTTTAAACACTTCTACAATGTACTATTCTAAATCTGTATCTAGTGCATTTGTGCAGCTTTTTATTACTGTGTCTTCCTATGAAGTACAAATGTATATTGTCATATGTATCACTATAATGTACATATGTTTTAGTAGTTTTCCCTGGGCCTCCACTGAAAAGGGTCTTTGTGTTCAGCTGGGCTTTCCCAGTAAACAAAACAAACACAGTAAATAAAATAAATAAGCAGCAGGAGTACGCAGATTGGAGAATTGGAGAACACATTGAGCTGTAGAACAGTCAATCTGGTTTTGGAAAGTAAGGCAGTCATCTAAAATGAAGCCAAGATATTTATCACATGTGTGGGGATGTAAGTTCCCAATAGGACTGGCAATAACACGGGTAGTGATGTTGGAAAACCTTTTAGTAGTAGCAAAGATCATAATCAGTGATGCTGATATTAATTTTATTGTGGATTAGCCATTTCCAAATTAGTGAGAACTGCTGCTGCAGCATAGTAGATAGCTGAGTGACAGTTTTGTGAGCATCAAGAAAGACTATATCATCAGTGTACAGTATCCTATTTAATACAGGCAAGTCCTATGGAAGGCTATTGATGTATAATGAGGAAAGCAAGGGTCCCGAGACAGACTCTTAGGGCACTCCAACCCTGCACAAAACTGTGGAGAAGTAACCATCATATATGGACATGCAAAATCTTCTATTATTAACATAACTCCTAAACCATTATATGACATCAGAAGAGAATTCAGTCAGTTGTGTTAGTAGTAGGCTATGAATTGCAGTTTTAAAGCTTTTTTAAATTAAAAAAATGGTACTGGTCAATAGACCTTCCTCCATGTTTGAGAAGATGTCTAAGGTAAATGTATGTATTGCAATTTCAGTGCTATATTTGGGCAAAAAAGCATGTTGACTGTCAGTAAGAAGATCATTATTTCTGAATGCATTCTAGGATTTGATTGTACAGCATTGTTTCAAGAATTTTTGCCAAAGGGCAAATATTTACTAAAGGTTTGCATTCATTAGGGAAGTTAGAGTGGAAGACCTGAGGTGGTGGAATTAAAAGATCATGCTTGAAGCTGGGATGCAGTTTGCAAGAAGAAAGAGATAAGATGAAGATATCTGCCGTGGTTTGAAAAGCAAGCTTGTCTTAGTATTTAGCATCTTGTGGGGGGTGGGGGGGGTAGTGAAGTATGGGATTGAATTTATACTTTATCTCTTGAAAGAGTTTTGCTATCATTTTACTGGTGATTATTTTAAAATAGAGAAGTGGATATTCAAGAACTTTGTGAAGGGGTAGTCTGGGGTTCATATTATTGGTAATATTAAAGAGACGGGGCAGGTAGAGTTGGGAAGCTGATATTAGATGTAATTGTGTGCACCATGCTGTAGGCAAGTTTAGCAGAACTATGAGTTTTGGGGAATATGTGACTGGTGCTTGCTGGAAATGCCAGCTCAAAATCCACGTGAGCTGGCATTTATTTCTGGTATTTTATTCAACAGTTGGTGGTATTCGTTTTTATAAGTTGACTGGTGCTTGCTGTTTTTTTTTTTTTTGTTTTTTTGTTTTTTTTTTGCTGACCAGAATTTAATTGTTTTTCCAAGCTAAAATGATTGCTGATTCCTGAACTACTTTGCTTTAGCTGCATAAGCTTTGATTCTTTGCATTTTAAGTTCCTGGTAATATTTGCAGTTTTAGTGTTCTTGCAGTCACATTTCCAGTCAAAACATGCCCGATGCCTATCCTTCATTAGTTTTACCAGGCTGGCAGTAATACAGAGTGAATATATAGTTTTAAGGGTGGTTTTGGAAATTTTGATGAGCTTATTTTGAATTGTATAATACTGTAAAAGGTAAATGGTGCAGTTGTTGTGAAATCAGTATCATTGTAGATGTATGATCAATCTATTGTTTGCAAGTCATTTTCCAGCAGTTGATTTTTAATTTAGGACTTAACAAAACAGGTACATTATATTTAAGATGAGTGTGCAGCAGCCTTTTATTTTACTTCTGCTTAATAAAGCTAAGTTGTTTCTTTATTAACTGGTGGCATTTGTTGCATTGTTGTATACTACAGTCTGGGTCTTGTGTACCTTTGCTTGCATCCTAGTTGCCTTCAGCCAGCTGCTGACATATCAAAGTGACTGAACATCCAGCAGCTTATTTATGCACGTGGGGCTGAGGAGTGACATGAGTACTATAGAATGCCAGTAGAGGTACGGGCAGACCAGATGGAGGGTGCAGACAACACAGAAGACACCTTATAGAGAGAAACGGGAGCTGAGCTTATGCCAGGTTGTTCATCTCAGGAGTGTCCTGAAGTTGCCTAGCAAGGATATGTGGTTGATGCGAGCCACAGAAGAAAACTTAAACTAATTCTGTTTTGCTATGAATGTCACAGTGACTGGAGGCTAACTGGACAAGATACTGGTGTTGCACCTACAAGAGGACAAGCAAGTGCCATGCAGAAGCTGTAACTGTAGGCACAGTAGTGGAGCTAATTTGGTCATGCCAGCATCACCATCATCCTCCCCCAATGCAGCCAAAGTGCAAACTGCTCAACTCCCGTGGGAGATGAGGAGACTGGCAGCAAACACAAATAATGTATTAACTGTAGTAATCCAGACTGTTGTGTGTACGGTCTACTTAGAATTGCTGCAAAACATCCCAGAAGTAATATGCCATGAAGCAGATGATCCAAAGGAAAGGAAAAGAAACCACTGATGGTGCATCCAAGAGAACACTGCTGACTGTGTCTGATGTTGCTACTGCAGAGTATCGCCTCATACAGGCTACCTTCCCTGTATAGCTTGGGGTATGATGAGGATGGACAGATTACAGTATTGTTTCTGACTTCTAGACAGAACCTGAGAGACCTTCTGATGTCAACTTTATTGTTGATAGGTGACACATTCCCCACAACAGCTAGAATTTGCAGGGAACTTTATACCACACATGCAAAAGTAACCAGAGGATCTAATGCCAGAATGTTGCCTATGGTAAATGCTACGATATGCAAGAAGTCAGAGGCTTCCTATGAACAGTGTCTGTGATTTGGCTGAGCCCATGGGATGTGCAATGCATACAGCCATTGTTGTCACTGACTTTAAAAGAGTTCCCATAAAGGCAGTGAGGAAACTCTTCCTAATAAGTGAGCCTATGGGTTCCTAGATGATTTGGCAAACTATAAAAAGATTACCATTTTTATCTTCCCTGTCAAAAATATTACAAAAATATATTCATATGCAACTTCTCAAGTATCTAATAGATAACCAGCTTCTGTCTTGAATGTAACATGGCTTCCGCCCACTTCACAGTACAACTACTGCTTTGTTGAATTTTATTAACTCTGTCTACACCCATAGAAATGCCAGAAGCCTAGTCTCCACCATCTTCCTAGATGTATCAAAAGCTTTTGATACTGTCTGCCACCAGAAACTCTTACATAAAAGCTTACTTAAACTCTCATCCGTAGGGCTCACCAGCTCTTCACTACAATCATTCCATAGTTATCTCTCAACAGAGCACAAGGAGTGAAATGGAAAATTCCTTTCTCCATCTTCTTGTCAATAACTATTGGTGTCCCACAATGGACTATACTAAGTGTGATGGCCCCTCTTTTCCCCAGGCCAGTAATTAAGAAGCCTCAATCCTCACCACCAATGCTGGTGAGAGACAGTCACAAAGAACAGGAATGGATTTACACAGTATTTCAAATACAGTTAAATGCATCAAGCAGTATTTCATACTGTTGAAAATTGGTTCATGAGTCATTGCCTCCTCCTTAACCCTAAAAAAACTAAATAATTGCTCTTTACTCCTAACCAAAGGTCTCCACAATGTCACTTCACAGTAACTTCTAACAATGGAACGACCATATCCCCAGACACTACAACCTGACTCTTAGGTATTACAATAGACCACAGCCTTAGCTATGATGATCATATTAATACTACTATAAAATCAGTCAACTGAAAACTAGGATCCCTTTACAGAATTGAACCCTTCCTCACACCACTAGCCAAAACTACCATTGCCCAAACCCACCTTAACTCTACCCTGTTTTACGTCTCTGCCATTTATACTAACCTATCTAAAAACAACCTTAGCAAACTTGCAACCAGCTATAATAACATTGCCAGATCTGCCACTGGCTCCCCTTTTAGAACCCATCACTGTCACAACCTTAAAAAGCTAGGATGGTTAGAACTACAGAATCAACTACTTTCTCAACAACTGACTATTACCCAAAAGATTCTCTACCACACTAACAAGACTCTTATCCTCACTAGTATGGTTACCCCATATAATAATCTAGCAACACTACGGTCTGTTAATAAACTTCTATTATACCATGACCCCCCATTAATATTCCAAAACGTGCACGCTGATTGGCCAGCATGCACGTTGTAAATCGACTTATACTAATGGAAAAAGGTCCGGTCGCTCGGACTTTTTCCATTAGTATAAGTCTTTTTTTAAAACACTGTCTCGCTATGTTAAAAGAGTTTAACATAGCGACACAGGTTTAAAAAAAGCAATGGAGATCTCCGTTGCTTTTTTTAAAGCTGTCCCACTATGTTAAACCCATTTAACATAGCGAGACAGGTTTTAAAAAAAAAGCAACGGAGAAAGCAAGATCTCCGTTGCTTTTTATTGTTTCGCTATGTTAAATGGGTTTAACATAGCGAGACAGCTTTAAAATAAGCAACGGACATCTCCGTTGCTTATTTTAAAGCTGTCTCGCTATGTTAAACCCATTTAACATAGCGAAACAGTAAAAAAGCAATGGAGATCTTGCTTTCTCCGTTGCTTTTGGCCACAGCTCTGATGTACTGCATAGGCATGCGCAGTACATCAGAACTGCCGCGGATGCCAGACAGCTGAGGAAGGGCAGCAAAGAGGCATTATACAATGCCATTATTTAAGAAAAGTAATTGTTTCTTTTCTTAAATAATGTCATAATATAATAGCAATAACCCACTTCTGGGTGTGGGTAATGCAGGATTTACCCACGGTTGTCTTGGGACCAAACCACGCCAACTGTGGGTAAATCCCGCATTACCCACACCCAGGCATGGGTTATTGCTATAGTCTCTACTACTAAATCTAACAACAAGGCTGGGGACTCACTATTCTCCAACACAGTGGGAAAAACCTGGAACAAGCTTCCTAAAGAATTATCATCACTTTCTTCCGCACTACTCTTCAAAAAACATCTTAAAGAATATCTCAAAACACACTGGCTATGTCCCTGCTCTAACCCAGTCTAAAAGTCTATTTCCCTATCTTCCACTCCATCTCCCATCTCCCACTCCCCTATCCTCTTTGCTCTACTGTTTTATTACGCCTAGCTATTGCAACTAGAACTCTAACCACTTCCTAGCATTAAAGAGACGTCCGCTTAGCACTGTTTCATGACTTACTTCTCTAAAAGAACTCTCCTCCTATTTTCTAATATAAAATAATGTGTAATGTAACTTCCTTCTATAATGTATTCTAAGATACTATTGCCTACATTGGAGCTTTTCTCCCCAGGCCTCTATTGAATATGTACTGTATGTTAGTATTAGATTGTATGCCTGTAACCATGCCTCTAATTTAAGATAACAATTCTTGGTATTCTTTATCATCTTATTTATGCTATCCAAAGTTTTCTTTTCCAGGTAAATCTTACACAATCAGTAAGCAATACAGTAAGCATTGCTTACTGTACTTATTTCCTTGTTTCACTTGAAAGAAAGTTACTGTTTTACGCTTTTGCATTTAAGTTACCTGTAACACATTGCATTTAAGTTACCTGGCACTTGCTCACTAAGTCAGCACTAAAAAATTAAAAGCACTACACCCTCACAAACTCCCCTTGAGTACCTTGTTCCCTATTAGCTCTTTTTTTTAATTATAAAGGAACTCCCAATACTATTCTACCATGTCCAAAGGTCAGTTGTCAATCTCCCCTCCGGTCCAGCTGGTGAATCTGGGAATCTTGAGGCAATGTTACAACTGCCTCATGTACACAGACAACCCTCTCCTCCTCCCAACAAATTCCAACACATGTGAGAGATGCAACCATATAGCCAAACTGAGGCTAAGCTGTCTCAACTCAGTACTGGCGTAACCAGTCAGGAGGAGAAGGAAACCACACTCACTACAATTCCAGTCTCACATAGACCTACCACGACAGCAAACCAAACACATAAACACACAAAAACATACTCGGAGGCTCTAAATAAAAATTTGCCTAAGCAGCAGAGACCTCCAAAGCAGGCACCCAAGCAACCGCTACCCCAAAACAAAACACGTGCAACACATAGCTCACAAAGCCAGTGTGCCGAACAGTCACAACCCTTAAGGCTAAACAACACACCTGATACACTTGTAATAGGTGACTCTGTCGTCAGGCACACTGATGTCCTGCTCACTGGGCTGAACAAGGAGAAGGTCATGATGAGCTGCCTGTCGGGCGCTAGGATCCACCACATAACACAAGCACTCAGGTCACTCCAAGGCAAGTACAAATATGACTCAGTCATTGTCCATGCTGGTGTGAATGACCTGAGACGTACCTCCCTGGACTACATGAAAAGAGACATAGAGGAGCTTTCTGAGCATGTAGCCCAGGCCAGTATGACCCTGACCTTGAGTAACATCTTACCCTCACCAAGAATGATGCCACAATATGAGGACAAGATGATCAATTTCAACAACTGGCTTAAGTATTGGTGTCATTCAAAGGGGATCCAATGCCTGTCAGCCTGGGATGACATGCTCGACAAGCCACGATGCTTCGCTAGGGACGGCTTGCACCTGTCAACCCTGGGCTTTTGGATATTGGCAAAGGCCCTTGCTTCCCCCATAGTGCCTTTTTTAGGCAAGGCTCAAAAGACAAACCCACCTCCATAGGTATCACAAGGGATAAGAAACTAAGAGTAATGCTTCTCAACGCCAGAAGTCTAAACCTCAAGATGCATGCACTCGAAACTCTCCTTAGCATGGAGAACATCAATATCTGTGCAGTAACAGAAAACTGGTTCAAGGCTCCCAAGAGCACCCCAGCACTACCAGGTTATACCTCATACCATGCTTTTCAGCCCCAAAACTTGGACCGAACCACAAAAGGATGGGGAGTATCAATATTCGTCAAAGATACCCACACCTCCAGGTTGGTGGCACAGCACGAAGCATCAGAGGCTATCCATGTGCAACTAACAGTGGGTAAAACTGCCTTCCAGTTTATAGCCTGCTACAGACCATCCTCCCAAACCCAGGAACCCCACTCAGCCTTCCTGAGAACACTGGAAAATATGAAGGTCTCTCCAAACACCATTATATTGGGCAACTTCAACTACCCAAACATAGACTGGGAGCATTACTCTAGCTCCAACACCCTTTCCCAAAGGTTCCTAGAATTTATAAACTCAAATGCTATGGAACAACTTGTTACCACTCCCACAAGAGGGGAAAACATACTGGACCTGATCATCACCAACATGGGGACTCTATGCTCCAGACCAGAAGTGTATCCCTCACTGGTAAGATCAGACCATAAACTAATCTCACTGGATATTCACATCCTGACCCCACCCCCTGCCCAGAAAACCATAGTGAAAAACTTCTCTAAAGCAAATTTCACACTCCTCAAAACCGAGGTGGAATCCTTCAATGCCCCCGGGCCTGTGGAAAATACGGCCCAGACTGCAGAATCCTTTATAAACGCATTCTGTGAACACCTTCAGGAATGCATGGATCTTGCAATCCCAAATAAAACGAAGACCCAATCCTCCAAAGGCAGACGTCCTGTCTGGTGGACCCCAGCCATAAACAAACTATACAATAGGAGGAGGAAGCTACTACATGATAGAGCAAAATCCCAAAAAGGGAAGACATCTCTGATCAGTATTAGCAAAAAACTACGGGCACTCATAAAATCATCTAAGGCCAGCTTCGAGAGAAAAATTGCACAGGACACTAAGGATAATTACAAGGCTTTCTTTAGTTATGTTAGGAACCTGGGTGGGAATTCCCAGATATGCTCAGAATTAGTCCAAAATGACAAAAAAATACACCGAACCCACAGACATTGCCAACATCCTAGCTGACAGGTTCAGCGCAAACTTCTCCCCCCCTCCCCACCAAAAGGGCAAATATCTATCCCAGCAGAGTGCTGCCCCCCCTGACATCTCAGATGCTCAGGTAAGAGCCACCCTCTCCGAACAAAAAACACAGCATCAATGGGACCAGACGGTGTCCCGGGCTGCATCCTACATGAACTCCAAGAAGAGCTAAACCCAAACATAAAACTACTGTTCAGTCTCAGCCTTACTACAGGATATGTACCCAAAGAGTGGCGTACAGCAACAGTGGTCCCTCTCCACAAAGGTGGTGCCTCAGCAGATCCTGGAACTATTGCCCCATAAGCCTGACTAGCTTGGTCTGCAAAGCTATGGAAAGGATCATCGTGGACCTCATAAATAAAGATATTGGGGACCTACAGACACTGGATCCTACCCAGTTCGGCTTTGTTAAGGGCAGATCCTGCCTCTTAAACATGGTCGATTTCTTTGAAACAGTCACCAAGGCCATTGATGAGGGGAAGGTGGTCCACACAGCCTACCTGGACCTAGCAAAAGCCTTTGATACAATACCCCACTCGGGCATTATAGATAAGCTCACCAGCTTAAATATAAACCCCTATGTCACTAGATGGGTTGCAAACTGGCTCAAGGACAGAACCCACATGATTAGAATTGCTGGAGCTATGTCAGACTCCAAACCAGTTACAAGTGGCATCCCACAAGGCTCAGTCCTGAGACCACTCTTGTTCGGTATATATTTCTCGGAGGTACAGGCCAACACGGAAGGACTGTGGCTGACCAAGTTCGCAGATGACTGCAAACTGGGCGCCATAATCGACTCTCCAGCTGACACAAGCATCCTCCAAAAGGGCCTCATAGAAACAGACAACTGGTGCCAGAGCCATGGCCTCAAGCTAAACGCCAAAAAGTGTATAGTCATCCCCTTTGGCAAAAACAAAGTGCCCACAAATTACCACATAGGTGGTAATCCATTAAGTACAGAAGAAGTAATTAGGAACCTGGGGACCCAAGTTGATAGCAATCTCTCATTTGACAACCACATGGCCAAAGTGGTTAGAAGAACATTTTATATAGCCCACCTAATCATGAAGGGATTCACATCTAGATCAGGGGAGGTCATCGTGCCTCTTTACTCATCCCTCATCAGGCCCATAATTGAGTACAATGCCCCTTTTGGGATGTACCTTACCAGACACCGGCAGCAACTTGAAAGACCCCAAAAGTACCTCACCAAGAGGATCAAAGGGCTCAAACAGATGCCATATGCTGCCCGGTTAAAGAAACTCCAGCTCTACTCAGTGGCATACCGCCTGCTCAAAGGCGATCTGTGCCTGACATAAAAAGCCATGTCCAACCCGGAAATGCTGCACCTCAGAAAATCCAAATCCCATCGAGCTACACACTCGAGAGACTTGAACCTCAGCACTGAAATAAATAGAACATGCTGGAGGGACAGATTCATAACCCAGAGGCTCCCTTCACTCTGGAATAAAATCCCAGTCCAGGTTAGGCAGAGTCCCTCATTGACTCTCTTCAAGAGGAATCTTGATGAGTGGATGGGAGATCGTAGGTTTACCCCGGGTATCACTTCTGTGTCACTGTTAGACAGAGGCACAGTATACTAACCTCGAAAAAGGGCATAGCAAAATTAATTTAAAAAGGGTGGCGAAAGTCAAACACACTCTGGCTAGGCTTATAAATGCCCTAGGGCAGATAGCCTAGTATGAACCTATGAACAATCTTTGTATTATCTATTCTAAAAGAATGTAATGTAATATCTGTCTGTTGCATATTTCTGTATACTATGATACTATTTCCTATGTTGGAGCTTTTCTCCCTGGGCCTCTACTGAAAATGGACATATATCCATTTAGACCAGCCCGGTCAACAAATGTAAAATAAATGAAATAAATAAATAAATAAAGCACAGTTTCCCTCAAAACCACACAGGGAACCTGCTCCAGACCTGGGATTGGACTTTGTTTCTTCAGATTCCAAACAAGACTCACCTTGGAGCACTGTGTCCCAGTTCCAAGTACACACACACACACACACACACACACACACACACACACACACACACACACACACACACACACACACACACACACACACACACACACACCTGGGAGAGGCTGGCACAGATTCACCAGCTGCATCCCCTCTCTCCAGGTTATAAGGTAGATTTCTGACACCAGTCAGATACTCTAAGGCTCTTACAAAGGATAACCAATTATACTATGTCAAATTAATACTGATATAAATGGTAGAGTGTGACTGAAACAGCAAGGCTTATTGGAGTTGCCACAGTGTCACTAAAATAAGCACAAGTACTCTCAAGATGTTAAAAATATTCTCTAAAAGACCAGCCACAATGAAAAGGTATAAAAATATTTAACAACGAAATAAAATAGAAAGCAGGAGAATACTTAATATTTAGTTACAATAAACAATAGAGTTTCAGTCACAGGAAATATAAAAATAACACATTTGGATAGAATCTCACAGATGCAGAAAACAAGAAAATAATACTAAATGAATCTCACTGTATTGTTCCTAACTGAACTAAAGAGAAACTGTCCCTAGTTAACTCACTTGGTATTGCAAGGCAAGATGTACTGCTGAGATGCTCACTTTCATAAGGCAAGATGAGATACTGCACAGCAACTCAACTGACTCAAAAACTAACAACTGAACTGTGATAATCGACATAGATCTTTTGTGTCAGGTTCCAAAGAAAAAACAAAAATAGACAAACTGATGCTGCCAGAGTTCCATCGTTCAGCTGGTTATAGAATGACGTCACATCTAGTCACCTGACTTTGGCACATTTCAGCTTCAGAACTCTGTTAAGATTATGTTGCAACATTTTAACATAGGCAACTTTTACAAAAACATTTGAATACAAGCTTCTGTACAAATCAATGTGACAGTCAAATGACACAAGATTATTTACAAAACTTCAGCCAGCCATGCTGATGCCACACATGCACTGTTCTACTTCTCCTGGCACAGCTGGCAATACCTCACATCACACTAGGCACCATACTTTTCAACATATTCATCAATAACTGCTACATTTCTACAAAAAAATGCTACCCTACAATGTTCCAATGTTACACAATACAAAATCAGATCCTATTAAGGCCTTCAATGAATTCACCTCTGATCAAAAAATATATCACCCACTAAGATATCCAAACCTTTTTTACACTGAGATATAGACTTCACATACCTAATTTTTATATGAAGTGAGTTCCACTTACTACTGTCTCTGAAATGAGAATTTTTTTTCTTTAGACCAGATTTACAAAGTCCAATGTCTTAACTACACCCACACTAATGCAATAACTTTCAGAAATAAAACTTTTGTGAATTACAATTACCTCTCCAATAGTCTGTATTTAATTGAAAATAAGGATAATAACTTCAACTGACTTTGGTAACTAATATCCCTCAAACTGCTTAGATGGTGAGTGAAAGAGCTTTTTATCCTCTCAAGGCATTCAATTGGAACCTTATTAAATGAGCACACAGATTCACTATATTAAATAATAGGTCATATTATTGTCTTAAACAATGGCAACAAAATATTCTTATCCCTACTGTCATATCAAACAGTTTACACATTCCGTAATAACATTTTCTTATCACCTCTGTTAATTGTAACTCAAAACTGAATCTTGAATCACTAAGAATCTTTAGGTTCTTAGTGTTATCCATGCTCTTAATTGAAAAAAGTATTAAAGCATATGGATAGCATACATTATTCTTAACAAAATCAATAATACATGTTTTTTTCAAATTAAATTAAATTTTACTGCTGGTAGCCCAAATAAACAGATCATCTATTTATCTTTGTAATCATTTATGATCTTCTAATTTTGTAACAACCAGACCAATTTTGTATCGTCAGCAGATTTACTAATCCACAAACCACTGTGATTTGGTAACGATGCCATAAAAATCCCAAATAATATGGGACACAACGCTAATCCTTGGGGCACACCTGAAGAAACAAATTTTATATTAGAGAATATGTCTTTAACTCTCACTCTGCACACTCTATGACACAACCAATTTATAACCCACCTAATCATAATATAGTTTAGATGCAAATCCACCATCAAAGAAATTATTTTATTATGTGGGATTGTGTCAAAAGCACTTGTCATATCCAAGTATGTGGCACCAACGGGCAACCCCTCATCTAGTGACTCCCAGAATAGTTGGTAAAAAGATAAATTCATCTAACAAGATCTTCCTAAAGTAAATCTGTATTGAGAGATATCAGTCTCATTTATTGTTCAGTCCAAAACATATTTAGTTGTTATGTTCTCAAAATATTTTTCCAACAGGCAAATCAAACTTATACTGGTCTGAAGTTATTAACAAGAGATGACTCACCACCTTTTGGGAATGGGACAACTATAGCCCCCTTTCATAATTCTGGGACAAAGTCCATTTCTGGAGACCATTGGAATAAAAATGACAAACTAGGACCTATATACATATCCATTTATTCCTTCAGGGCCAGCAACGGAATTTGACTTAATCTTAAAGCAGTCTCTCACTTCCTTTCTTAAAAACATCAGGGTATAAGTCATTACCACTAAAGTGTAACTGTACCTCTGCCATAGGACCATCATAATTTGTTACAAAAAATTGCAAAGATATTGGCTAAAGAACTTCATTCTGTTACTAAACTATCACTCCATTTTATATTGTAATTCAGTGATTTTCCCTTATGTGAGTTTAAATATCTATAAAATACTTTTTATTTCCAATGTGTGAGAAGCTAATCTTTTCTCAAACTCTAGTAGGGCTTTCCATAATTTTCTCTTAAAACTTACAGTAATTTCTTTGTACTTCTCTTCATCATTACTGCTAGGACCTTTTTTAAACTTCTGCAAGTGTAGTTACATATTTCTTTTAGCCAGTGCTAATGTATGAGTCCTCCAAGGAGTTTTGTGGAATTTTTCTTTAATAGGTACTAATGGAACATGATCATCAATTAAATGACTTAAAATGCATAGAAATTCCTTCATCCATTGACAGTATCAACATTAGATAACCATTCATTCCATACCCACTTATGTATTTCCTTATTTATTTTTGTATAATCAGTTCTATAAAATGCCATTTTATAATTTCCACTTCTTACATGTGATTTCTCACTTAGGAAGGGAGGAACATTTGTCCATCCAACACTACTATGATCTGATCCAACTAGTCTTGGTTCAATAGTACATGTTATAAAATATTCTTCTAAATTGTGTGGCACAGTGATGCAGTGGTTAGCATTGTTGCCTCACAGCAAGAGGTTCTCTGGTTCAATTCTTGGCTGGGGTGCCTTCTGTGCAAAGTCTGCATGTCCTTCCTGCTTTCATGTGGGTTTCATCCGCATGCTCTAATTTCCTCCCACATTCCAAAGGCATGCATCTGGAGCATTTCTCCCCAGGACTCTCCTGAAAATGGGCTCTTCCAAATGGACTTTCTTGGTAAACAAATGTTAAATAAATAAATTAGTCCATACAATATCCAACAACTTATTTCCCATTGTTGGTCCATCAACAATATGTCTATAATTATACACAGTACTAGCGTCTGCAAGTACATGTGTAACCCCAGACTGATTATTAATTTTATTCCACTATATATTTGGTATATTGAAATCTCCAGCACCTTTCTCAAAATTATCAATACTAGTTTTACTAAACTCCATATTCTCACATAAGACAAATTTGGGGGCCTATAAAATGAACACAACCTAACCTGAGTATTATTAAACCTAACACTAAAAGAAATAATCTGAAAGTTATCACTACTATTAATTAACTGAGAGGAAAATCTTTAACAAATGTTGATAAACCACCTCCTCTTCGATGCTGCCAGAAATTATGATATCCTCTATAACCTGGCATACAAAGTAAGTTATGTTTTTCAGAGAACCAAGCTTCTGTAATGAACAGGCCATCAATAGAATCATATATACTTCTAGCTTCCAGCAAGGTGAATTTACTATTCAGATATCTAGCATTACACAAAAAAAAAAAAAAAAAAAAAAAAAAAAAACAATTTCAAACTAGAAGCCTTCTTGAGATGGCCTTTATCTATATTCTTATGATTTTTCTCCAAAAGAGTATTCACAAATTACACATTTTTTTTAAAAAGAAACCTATAACCAACAAAACTCAAGTGAAACTTACCAGTGCCATAATAACTTTTGTTATAAAATTTCCCATAAAGTAATCAGGTCAACTGAAGCTATTGAAAAATCCTCTAGCTACCTTTGTGAGGACCTACTTCAAGTCTGGAATGATGTTATAAAAAACAAGGTCAAATGACTTTTCCCTACTTAATGCTATTATATCCTTAACATATCCCCTCAAACAGTAATTCATTACTTTTTTCATGTCATTATCCCCAGCTACTATAACAACCTTACCATACATGTTCCATAAACTAAACATATTTTTAAAGACAAAAAAAATCATACAACTTGCAACCCCTCAAACATGTCACTGTAACTGTTTCCTTATTCTTCCCAGAGAAATTATTTTTAATAATTTTTAACATTGAGTCAATGATAATTAATATATTTCTATTACTTCAGTTAATTTTAGACGGATTTTTATTTTCTTGCTCATAACCCTTGTCATCCAGCAACATCAGTGAGCCTTACAAAGTCCTTCTCCTTTTAAGTCTTACAAATTCAAATTCCACAAAAGTTTCTTACATGTCATTAAGAGCTCTCTTTATCCCAACACAATCATTCCCAGGCATTATAGTATCATCAGACTCATAAGCACACTGATTTGACTGACATTTATTCAATATTAAATTCTCCTTAGCTATTTTAAGAGTCACATCATTACTCTCTTTACATATTGGCTCATCTGGGTTATTGTTATGATCATCTTTGTTATCTAAGCTAATAAAACCAACAGATGATGTTTCAATCTCTTTTTTAATTTTTACCATCTAGAAGTATATAAATATCATTCATTTTAAGTTCAAACTGAGTCTCCATTTCAAGTGTGGATTTGCTTAATCTAAAATTATGCTAATTCTCCATTTTTTTACATATTTCACAAATTAAATTTTCCAAATCCCAATCATCCAGTTTATTATTAAACATTTTACAAACCTTATAATCATCTGTGTAGTAAATCCAAAAAAAAAAGGTCCATTTTGACAATTATTAATAAACAAACAACCCAACACACAACAAAGACTCAAACATCTTTGCATCTTCGCTTCACTGTTGGTCATATCTGCTCCCTCACATCTGCTCATATTTCCTGCCTTTTATGTGCAAGAGAAAGCCCAATTAGAAGTCAGCAAGTGCACACATCCACCTCAAGCAGAAGTCATTCAGGAATGCATTCACTCACATCTGCTCATACTTCCTGCCTTTTACGTGACCTTACACAGCAGTCCTTCTTATTGACTGAAACATGGCTAAATGATTCTCAACTTTTATTAAACGCTAAAAAACTACATCACTGCTCTTTACCCCAAAACACATCTCTACCAAAACTATATTATTCACTATCATCTCTTCCAACAAAACCATGATAGAAATAGTAAATCACATAAAATTACTGGGTATCATTATACAGGTTCAGTTGAAATTCGACCACCACATATTACACATGGTTAAAAACACTCATCAAAACTAGGTACATTATACAGAGTAAAAAAAAAATCTTCCTTACTGAAATTGTCAGAAAACCTATTGCCTCTACTTTCTTACTGCCATCTTCCCTTTATGCTGACCCAATCTACACTAACCTTCAAGTTTCTCAACTGTCCAAACATGATCAATGTTAGAATAAAATAGCCAAATTTGCAGTAAAGTATAACAATAGAAGACACCACTGCCTAGTCCTTAGAGAATTAAATTAGTTAGATCTACCACATTATCTAGACCTTTCTCACTAACTAAAATATACTGACTTATCTATAAACCAGAAAAGTGCCCAGCCCTCAACAACTTAATACAACACTACTCCCCAATAAAATTTTACACTACAGAGAAAAATCGTTAATCACTATAACCCCAGAGCTGTCTGAAGAAGCTTACAGAGAGAGACAGAGAGAGGGAGGAAGAGCGAGGGGTGTGCCAGATGTTGGAAAGTTTACATCTTAAGTAGCAGTAACCACCAGTGGAAGCTTCAGAGTTTGGAAGCCACACTTTCTTGTCATAGTGGTGAACCAGAGAGGAGTGTTTAGCACATATATTGATGTATTACCTGAAGAATTGCTTTTACCAGACACTTACAGTTGCACTAGTCATTAACTGCCAGAAGATACATTTTGTTCTACATAAGCCAGTGGTAAGAGACGTTTGTTTCATTAAACAGTGTTTTCTGCCTAAAGACTTTGTCTTAAGTTTGCAGTAGTTTGTGTTCTGTTTTCTAACATTGACACTGAAGTTCCGAGGCACACAAGCCAGAGGTCTGATGAAAGATGTTTCCTTGAGTTGTACCTTAGTTAATTCTAACCCTGCTCCTGTACACTTGTGGTAGGTCTGGTGAAAGAGACATTTATTTTTGTTATGATTCTGATGTCTACTGGGTCAAATGCTGGTGATGATGGGACCATTTTTTTGTCCTGTCCTGTGCATGCAATCAAAATGCGCAAACACACACACACACACACACACACACACACACACACACACACACACACACACACACACACACTTGTAACTTGTTATACTGCAGCCCCTCACTTGTGTGAAACCTGAAGAGAAAGAGAACAAGAACATTTATTTGTTTTACTTTGTTTCAACTGCTTCCTAGTGAAAGGCCTGAAAAGAAAGAACTTTTGCCTACTTTTAGTTAACATGCGTAGGTGTGAACATTGGCTCTATGTGATGGTCACTGTTAATGTAGCACCCTGATCCCATATACAGTAATGGAAAAGCAACATTGACAGGACTAGAGAACCAACAATTCATTTGTTTCAAATTGCTAAGACAGCCACTCTCTTCTGTGAGACCAGGAGAAAACAAGAGAGAAACTTTTTATGTTAAAGGACCCAAAGGATTGGCTGTCTCTAATAAACTGTCACATCTGCAGTGGTGCAGCGGTAGCGTTGTTGCCTCACAGCAAGAGGTTCTCCCATTCGATTCTTGGCTGGAGTGCGGGGAGTGCCTTCTGTGTGGAGTCTGCATGTCCTCCCCATGGTTGGGTGGGCGTTTGCAAGACATGCGTAAATGGGCGTGCCTTCGTTGAAGGTTGAACATCGAGCTAGCACCTCTGCGTTTGTGAAAATCTATTGCCAATCATTAGCAGATCGGAGTTCCACTGTGGCAACCCCTAACCGGGAAAGACAACGACAACAACAACCTGTTGCTAAAGTTCTCATTGAACACAGGTTTACATGTTGAGATATTTCTGTAATGAACAGTATTTTATAGAAACTCTAAAGTGTTTACTGATTTTCTTTGCTCTAATATAGATGAACAAGTATGTCTGTGTGTGCGTGTATATATATATATATATATATATATATATAAACCAAAAAAAGGTACAAGCCAGATAGCCAGTCCCAGATGATTGTTTATTCCGCAAATCCATGAACCAACACAGATAAATCACACTGCAAACCAAAGAACATTAACGTAGTATAAAATATCCTAACGTTTTCGTCGTATCACTTCATCAGATGAATACCGCAATCGAAATTGACTGTTTAAATAGAAGTTTAAAATGTTGGCATCCAATGAAAACACAAAAACAATTAAAACCTTGTTAAAATTGTGACGTGTTTGAAATATTTTGTTAAGTGCTAAAAATATGCCATATATGTACATATTTAAAAGAACTGAGAATGTTATTCTAAAAACTGAATGTTCACTGTCAGGACCTGATTTTGTAAATCAATAAAATCAATAAAATAATAAAGAATTGAATAATATGTAAATGAAAGTGTGTCAAATATATGCAATAAAAACAGCTCCATCTGTTGGTGAAAGTAAAAAGCATTCTTAGAACATGAATATACTTTTCCAGTGTTTCCCTGAGTTGTGATGTGGATAACAAAAGTGAAAGCC
The DNA here is from genome assembly GCF_019279795.1 of Protopterus annectens. Classification (NCBI taxonomy): domain Eukaryota; kingdom Metazoa; phylum Chordata; order Ceratodontiformes; family Protopteridae; genus Protopterus; species Protopterus annectens. Next base: position 1,794,192,944 of record NC_056733.1, on the reverse strand, counting down.
ATAACTGTTCAGTACTAAATCCTTAAAACATATTGTGAACAAATTTAATGTTAAAACATTTTTTAAAAACAATAAATAATATGAATAATATAGATGCAAAGTACTTTTTTTTGGTACAAGTGTGACTGGTTTACTGAGTCGAAGCTAAATGCACTGTGGGATATAGTATAGCTTGAGTATAACAACATGACACTTTGTAATAAAACTTTAGTGACAGTTCTTGTATGCAGATGAGATGCGCTTGTCATTCCTGTAAAAGAGCGCAGTTATAGTTGGATGTTTGTAACATTTTGGGATGAGCTAGTGTACCTGACTTGGGTGCAGTATATTTATTTTTAAATTGAAACAAAGTGTTATGTTTACTTAATGGCTATACTTTCCCACATGGAATATACACCCTTAAATATTTGGCGGATAAGCTGAGTAGATTTGATAGGTTCACATTTGTATGATGAGGGGCTTTTAAACTGTGCTTTGAACGTTGTTAATTGTCTGATGAAGTCTGGATAATATCCAGATGCAAAGCGATTTACGCTACTTTTTACTTTTTTGTCTTGTCACAGTGTACTTATCGACTTTGTGTGGAATCCTTGTATTAAAGGAACATTTTATTTACATCAGAGCGTGAAGGCTGGTGCTTGTTGTACACTTACTTGCCTGTTTTGAACTTGGTTCTTTCTTTTTTTGTTCTTTGTAGTTTGGTAACAGGCACCGACAACTACGCTATAAACATGGATACTTCCTCGCATAGCGACAAGGCAGAGAGGGGTTATTTGACCCCACTGCTTGAACTGATGAACGAGGTTTTGGAACGCCTTTCAGCAAGAGTCGACTCGGTGACTAATTTACAACTCAGTCAACCTGGAACTAATGTGATTTCCTCAGTGTCTTCTGTTAACTACACTGAACCTTTGAGATCTAACCAGCATCGTACCAGTAATTTGCAGGATGATAATTTAATGGTGGAACAAAATGGTACAAGTGAGAGCCGGACAACAGTTAACAATAATGATACTATTATACCAGGACTAACTGTACCATATGACATTACAAAATGGTTGAGCGATGAATTGAATTTAGAAAACCAACAGGCAAGTAACAATATTGACATGCTTAACCAGGAGAATGTTAACATTATTGAAAAGTTAATAATAATAATAGCAGATCCAAACAGGAGTCACCACAGGAGATGGAGTATCACAAACAAAATATCTCTTTATTGAAGTATAAAACACAAGCGCTTTCGCGTAGCAACCTACGCTTCTTCAGATGTGAAAAGTTAAAGTTGTTTGAAAGTAAACTTTTAAAGATCAAAAAATTACAGTTGGAACTGAACTATTTTAATAAATGTATTAAAGAAAAAATTATACTGAAGGGGCTTATATATTGCTCATATCCAAAAGGCTTGGTGGAAGGGTCCGACTTCCACAAAGATTTGGTAGACCTTTTTAACAACCAAGGTTTGGACTTGTTAAGATGTATGTCCAAACACTACCAAAGTATGATTAATAAGTTGGCTATTGAAACCTTAGCCCTGGAAAAGGACATTAAAGTAGATACGGTTTTCAACCATTATCAATATGATTATAACCGCACTTTCACCAGCATAGCCCAACAATTGGATAGACTTAAAAATACCAAACTTAAAAAACTGCAGAGAGACTTAAAAGCATATGCAGAGGGTACTGCATATCCTCGACCCCCAACCTTTCAAGGTACACCAATTCGGAATAGAGCTGAACAATTACCTACACAAGGACCTGACTTTAGACCGGACCAAAAAATACCTTGTAGTTCTGGATCTAATTTAAACTATATAGGGAGTAGGAACAACAGTGAAGATTACATTAATGCAAGTGTTGACCTGAGTGATACACAGAATGTGGACAACAGGAGGGGTCAGATCTACCAGCTTGAATTCCCCCCTCAACAACAAAGTCAACACCATTGGCAGCAACAACAACAAAAAAACTTCAGAGGGGGGCAGGGGAACAAATGGAACCCCAATCCATATTCCCCCCCAAAAAAAAAACCTACAACACTCGCAGCAACAAGAAGAATCCATGATAGTGTCATGTACAGCTGACTTACCATCATGTAACTTGGTTCTAAATGTTGATGGTGACTTTAGAATCTACAATTATACTGAATTTTCTATTGACAAAATGTTAGCTGAACTGTTCGCAAAAGGGTTAACTTTTGTCCCTACAAACAAGTGAAATTTAGCAGAGGTATTAATTGATTTTAAATTGTTTGTATGTAAGTTGAACCTAACTGTGCTGATGGGGAACTCTTCATACATCAACAACGAACTTAGAATTCCTAGCACATTTAATCCACCATCTAATCTATGTTTGAGTTCCTTTGTGAACACGAGTTTAGACAAATTTTGTTAAACAATAAAAGACATGTAAGACATGAAAACATATCCATGGAGAAAAACATTTACTAACATCTTTCCGTAATCTCCCTATCCGGTTTATGAAACCGGATAAAGGAGGAGGCTTAGTGGTTATTTATAAAGAACATTACATTAGGAAAATGTCACAAGTATTAGAAAAAGACACATATGAAGAAGTTAGTGTAAATCAGCTAAATATAGCATACAATAGAATTAGAATGTACATCAATGATTTATTTATTGATGGGTTAGTATATGTGCATTTAAACCACTATTTAACTATGCTATCTCCCAAATTACCACAAGTATTCGGTGTACCCAAAACTCACAAAGGGATTATTGATCCACCATTAAGAGCATTGGTGGATGCGAGACAGTCCATCACATACCCTTGTGTGAAGGTAGTGGACTTAATACTTAAAAAATATGTGAGCAAAGAAAAACAGATCTGCAAAGACTCCTGGTCCTTTTTAGAGCAGATTAATTCACTCACATTTAGAGAAGAATTAAACTTCCTCACGGTCGATGTTTGCGATTTGTACTCCCCTATACCTCAAGATTTAGGTATAGAATGGGTTATAGAATTTATGAGGAATAAAGGAGCAACTGAGAATGATCTTAAATTATCAGAGGAACTATTGGACATCATTCTGAAAAATAACTATATTTCCTTTAACAACAGATTGTTCCTTCAAAAAATAGGAGTCGCTATGGGGTCCCCATGTGGGGCAAGCTTCTCTAATTTAGTGATAGCATATTGGGAAACAAACTTTGTATTCACTAGTCCTTGGAAAGAAAAAATAGTCTTTTACACAAGGTTCCTGGATGATATTTTCCTATTAGTTGATGGGAATAATACCACAGCTGATAATTTAGTGGAATTTTTTAACAACACAGGGACCTTTTTGAAGTTCACTAAAAATTTCCAGGAACATAAGATCCACTATTTGGACGTAGAACTATGTAAGAACACACAGGGATGTAGATATACTGCAAAAATGTATAGGAAAAGTTCCTATTCTAACTCATTCTTACATTTTTCTAGCTCGCACCCTCTCCACCTGAAAAAAATCAGTAGTGAAGGGACAATTAGTGCGAGCCGCAAAAATGATAAGTAAGGAAGAGGACTTTAGTGAAGAATGTGACAAACTATATGAGATGTTCACACAGAGGTTATCCCAACAGTTTCTTATCAAACATCTTTCATGAAGTGAAGGTGAAGAGAAGTATAGGAGTGTACAAACCCATCTTGAACAAACAAAATGTTGTATTAATAAGTAACACGACATTAGAAGCACAGTACACAATACAGGAAATAAGCAGGACTATAAAGGGGACAGACCAGGTTACAAACACTAGTAATAGTTTTTCCCTTTCTTTTATATTAACATACAGTCCAACAGCTTCAGACATTCAAGGGATAGTAAGGAAATATTGGTACTGTCTGTCAATGGATAAAGACTTGTTTAATAGAATAGGGGAGTTTCCCACTATTACCTTTAGGCGAGGACTAAACTTAAAAAGCCTACTAGAAACACCACATAGACCGACTAAGAACAATGCAAATATAGGTGTGACACATGTAAGTTTTGTAGGCATATAGACACTGGAAACCGCTTTTTCATAAGAAATGAGACCTTTTACATTAAAGACAAGTGCAATTGTAACACTAGATCAGTGGTGTATCTAGCCGAATGCCAACAATGCCCAGCTTTCTACGTCGGTAAAACCGACCGTAGATTGCGGGACAGGCTCTATGAGCATATTTATGCTATTAAAAAGAAAAAACTAGATAATGCTTTGGCTAGACATTGTGATATCAACACAGATCATGTCTTTAAGTTTAAAGTCATTTCACATATAACCCAACAGGAGAATAATAGATACATGGAAGACAGTTTGATTAAACTTTTATTGGAAAGAAGTGAGCTTAACTGGCAACTTTGATTGGACGCTTGTAGCTAACCAGGACTCAACGAAACATACTCTATTTCATGTATTTTAAAATTAAAGAGTTTATATAGGTGAATTCCAACACTGTAAGGTCTTAAGTCATGTCCATTATAAGTTTAGTGGTGGTAGCAATATATACATACAAATATATTTACATTTTTTAGATGCTGAGGAATGTGCAACATCTTTAGGATTTGTAACACTGTTGCTATTTAGCATTTGTGGTTATGTAGTATATATATATATATATATATATATATATATATATATATGTATGTATATCTATAGTATTGTTTTAAAATGTAAGGTTATATTTATTTAACATTTTGTATCATACTTTTTTTTGGCACAAGTGTGACTGGTTTACTGAGTCAAAGCTAAATGCACCGTGGGATATCGTATAGGTTGAGTATAACAACATGACACTTTGTAATAAAACTTTAGCGACAGTTCTTGTATGCAGATGAGATGCGCTTGTCATTCATGTAAAAGGGTGCAGTTATAGTTCGATGTTTGTAACATTTTGGGATGAGCTAGCGTACCTGACTTGGGTGCAGTATATTTATACTTATTTTGATACATATTTTTAAATTGAAACAAAGTGTTATGTTTACTTAATGGCTATACTTCCCCACACGGCACGTACACCTTTAAATATTTGGCGGATAAGCTGAGTAGATTTGATAGGTTCACATTTGTATGATGAGGAGCTTTTAAACTGTGCTGTGAACGTTGTTAATTGTCTGATGAGGTCTGGATAATATCAGGACGAAAAGCGCTTTACGCTACTTTTTACTTTTTTGTCTTGTCACAGTGTACTTATCTACTTTGTGTGGAATCCTTGTATTAAATGAGCATTGTATTTACATTTGGAGCGTGGAGGCTGGTGCTTGTTGTACACTTACTTACAAGGCAGTACACAGTTGTGTGCAGAGCTCATTGTAAATGGAGCCACCTACACTGTGCCAGAAGTTATAGCTTACCTACTGGTCAGTAAATTCAGCTCCAACGTTTCCCCTCTCTGCCCCTCAACCTTCATTTAGGAAGTACCATCAAATATAATTTCTCCTGCTATTACTAGGGAAGATGTCCTTAAATGCTATCTCTAAAGCCAGGAACACTGCATCAGTGGGCCCAGGCAATATCCTAGGATGCTTTTTAAATAGCATGAAACATGACCTATCAGGCCGTTTGGAATTGCTATTTAACTGGAGCGTTCAAGCAGGCTTCTTGCCTCACGAATGCAAGAATGGAGAACAGAAATATTCATTCTTCTGCACAAAAGTAGGCAATCTACAGACCCTGGAAACTACAGAGCCATAAGTCTCAAAAGTGTCATATGTAAAGCCATGGGAAGAATTATTGTGGAAATGATCAATAATGACATAGGAAACCTTCAGACACTGAACCCAACCCAATTAGATTTCATCATGGGCATGTCATGCCTACTTAATCTGGTGGATTTCTTTGAGAAGGTCATCAAAGCAATATATGAGGTCATCCAACTCTGGTAACTATCATACAGCACACCCTTAAGAGATGACGCAGTAATCAGAGACTTGGGGAAACACATAGACAGTAATCCAGCCTATGATCATCACATGTCTACAGTGGTGAGGAAATCATTCTATGTTGTGCCACTTATAAACAAATGTATGACATCTAGGTCTAAGGAAGTCATTATTCCACTGTATGCATCCTTCATCAGACCTATCAGTGAGCACAATTCCCCTTTTGATATGTACCTAACTCTTCCCTGGAGCAGACCTCCCCATTCATGTGAAGCAGAGATCCTCCCTAACCCAATTCAAGTGTAACTTGGGCAATTGGATGGGGAACAGGAAATTCATCTCCTGTTTGGCACCTATGTTGCTAATGGACACAGGCAGCCTGTAAATAGTTCATCTCCCAAGGCCCTGCTTGTAAATGTTTCATCTCCCAAGTCCCTGCTTACACTTATGAAAGGTAACAGAACTTGTAAGAGATTTGAGATGCATGGCTAGGCTTAAAAAGGCCTTGTGGTTGTTTGCCTAGTAAACACCTATGATCCTATAAGTTATAACCTGTTAGCTACTGTTGAAAGGTGATTCATATTCTGCTTTAGCTTGACCAAACAGACTATAGCATAAAGTTATACTCAATGCCAGAAGTCTAAACCTCAAAATGCACGCACTTAAGCCACTCCTCAGTATGGAGAACATTGATATCTGTGCAGTAACAGAAATCTGGTTTAAGGCTCCTGAGAGCACCCCAGCACTACCAGGCTATAACTTATACCATACTTTTCGGCCATAGAGCCCAGACCGAAACACAAAAGGTGGGGGTGTATCCATATTCATCAAGGATACCCACACCTCCAGGTTAGTGGCACAGCACAATGCCTCAGAGATCATCCATGTACAACTAACAACGGGCAAAACTGCAATTCAAATTGCAGCTTGCTACAGATCACCCACCATGACCCAGGACCCCTATTCTGCATTTCTGGAGACACTGGAAAATATGAAGGTCCTACCAAACGCCCTAATATTGGGTGATTTCAATTACCCAAACATTAACTGGGAGAACTACTCAAGTACTAACTCCCTTGCCCAACGCTTCCTAGAATTTATAAACTCGAATGCCCTGGATCAACTGGTCAACACCCTCACCAGAGATGACAACATATTGGACCTGGTCATTACCAACATGGGCAAACGGTATTCTACACTGGAGGTCAAACCCTCGCTGGTTATATCAGACCATAGACAAATCACTATGGCTATCCACATTCCGCCCCCACCCCCAATCAAGGAAACCACCATGAAAAACTTTTCAAAAGCAAACTTCGCATTACTTAAGACCGAGGTGGAAAGGTTCACAGCCCCCATGCTAAAGGACAACACTGTCCAAGCTGCTGAATCCCTTACAAAAGCACTGTATAAGCACCTGCAACAATGCATGGATCGTGGTATCCCAAGCAAAACCAAGACTCACTCCTCCAAGGAAAGGAAACCAGCCTGGTGGACCCCTGCTGTAAACAAGCTATACAATACAGGGAGGAAACTAGTGCAGAAAAGAGTAAAATCCCAAGAAGGAAAGACATCCCTGATCAGTATCAGCAAGGAACTGTGATCCCTCATAAAATTATCCAAGGCTAGCTTCGAAAGAAAAATTGCCAAGGACTCCAAAGATAACCAAAAAGCATTCTTTAGCTATGTCAAGAACCTAAATGGTAACTCTCAGATCTGCCCTGAGTTAGTGCAGAATGACTCAAAATACACTGAACCGACTGATATTGCCAACATTCTGGCAGACAGGTTTAGTGAAAACTTCACCCCCCCACCCCCTAAAGGGCCCATAACCATACCAGAAGAATGTAGTGCCCCAGCAATCACTATCACACAGGTTAAAATAGCCCTATCCAAAGCCAAAAATACAGCTTCAATGGGACCAGACGGTGTCCCAGGCTGCGTCTTACATGATATCCAAAATGAACTAACCCCTCACCTAAACACACTGTTCAAACTCAGCCTCTCTACAGGCTATGTACCCATAGAGTGGTGCACAGCAACCATTATCCTGCTCCACAAAGGTGGAGCCACAACGGACCCCCAGGAACTTTTGCCATATAAGCCTGACCAGCCTGGTCGGCAAGGCTATGGAGTGCATCATCATGGAATTCATTAACAGAGACATTGCGAACCTTCAAACATTGGACCCTACCCAGTTTGGCTTTGTTAAGGGCAGATTATGCCTCCTAAACCTGGTGGACTTCTTTGAAACAGTTGCCACGGCTTTAGACAAGGGAAAAAAGGTCCACACAGCCTACCTAGACCTCGTAAAGGCTTTTGACACCATTCCCCATTCTGGTATTATAGACAAACTCACCAGCCTGAACATAAACCCCTATGTCACGAGATGGGTTGCCAATTGGCTCATGGATAGAGCCCACACGGTGAGAATTGCAGGCTCTAGGTTTGACTCTAAACCAGTTACAAGTGGCGTTCCCCAGGGCTCAGTCCTGGGACCCCTCCTGTTCGATATATACTTCTCAGAGGTACAGGCAAGCACAGGAGGACTATGGCTGACCAAGTTCACAGACGACTTCAAATTGGGGGCCATAACTGACTCTCCAGCTGATACAGACATCCTCCAGAAGGGTCTCACTGAGACAGTTACCTGGTGTCAAAATCATGGCCCAAGCTAAATGCCAAAAAGTGCATAGTCATCCCCTTTGGAAAAAAACAAAGTACCCACGAACTACCACATATGTGGTATTCCCCTAAATACAGAAAATGTAATAAGGGATCTGGGGACCCAAGTAGATAGTAATTGCTCCTTTGATAATCATATTGCCAAGGTGGTTAGAAAATCCTTCTATGTGGCCCACTAATCACAAAAGGGTTCACATCTAGAACAAAAGAGGTTATTGTGCCCCTCTACTCATCAGACCCATCATAGAGTACAATGCCCCATTTGGGATGTACCTTACAAGACACCTGCAACAGCTGGAAAGACCACAGAAGTATCTCACCAAGAGGATTACTGGCCTCAAACATATGCCCTATGCAGCCTGACTGAAGAAACTCCAGCTGTACTTGGTTGCATACCGCTTACTCAGAGGTGATCTCTGCCTGACCAGAAAGGCATCATCCAGCCCAGAATTGATGCACATGCTCCACCTAAAAAAAAACAAATCCCCAAGAGCCACATGCTTTAGGGATCTAAACCTTTCCACAACAATAAATCGGATGTGCTGGAGGGATAGATTCCTGTCCCAGAGACTCCCCATGCTTTGGAACAGGATTCCAATCTGCATTAGGCAGAGCCCCTCACTAACACTCTTCAAGATAAACCTTGATGAGTGGATGGGAAACAGAATATTTACCCCGGGGATCACTGGAGTGGCTTTGCTGGACCGTGGCACAGGGAACTAATCTAAGGGGGTGGCGAAAGCCAGCACATTCTGGCTAGGCTTATAGATGCCCTCAGGCAGATAGCCTAGTACTTACCTATGAACCTATGACTCCAGCTTGAATTAGATCTGATGAAGCTCTATTAAGGGTAAAAGTGCTCATCTATTTAATATATTTTATTTTTAGTGCTTGATTACTTTGAAGTTTCAGATGAGATTGGCTATAGTGTGTGATTTTTTCCCCCAGTTTTAATAAGCTAAGTGGAGGATGGAGTGAGAGGGAAGATTAGGAGTGGAGTGGGCCTTTAAAGTGTTGGGAAGGCCTATTTACACAAGGAGAGGTAAACAGAACAGAGATATACAGTACAAACTAGAAAGAGAAAGAAAGGTTGGGGAGTGATATGGCCAATCAAGAATATCACTATAATGTCATTAAATAAAATGATGCTATTGCATTGGGTGTGTTGGCAATGCAAGTTATCATGAAATGCATTAAAAGGAGACAGGGTGACAAGGGCAAATGTTTAGAAGCAGGAATCTAAGGTGAGAATGGTGCTGGCAGAGGTATAAAGACATGAAAATGAGTTGATAATACTCAGATCCAGGTTAGACAAAATCAGTATAAAATGAATGATCCAGAGAACAGAGATCATTGACATAACTTCAGCATGGTAGGAGTGGCAGAAGGAGTGGAAGGGGTGATACTATGAAATTTGTATATGCCTGTGTCATAAATTTAGTTAAGGAGAGTGGAGGCCTGGACTTGGAAACTGACAGACCACATAGGATGGGAAGGTCCATTAATTAATTGTAGTGTCCAAGATAGACACATCATAATAAAGATGACAGTGCAGGCTAAGGAATGACTGGGCACCACCAAAGATGAAGAAGCTGTGCTAGTTCACTGTAATGTCTCATTAGTGGTCTTATTTTAAGTGTCCAGTGCAGTGACCTTTAAAATTTCAAGTGTGTTAGTTTGTGAATTAGAGCTTGAAATAGGAGTTTTGGTCTTCGATGAATGGGAAGCCATCCAACTTTACAAAGGCTGAAACAATGATGTTGACTTCTGGGCATACCTTTCAACCTCTAAGCTCAAACAATATGGACAAAGCCACACATAATGGGAGGGGGGGAGGGCTGGTCAAAATCAAGGACAACTTTTAAATACTGTTCTTATAAACTTAGAAAGTTGCTAGAATAATAAGGTTTTGGATTAGCACGTGTTTTATGAAGGATATGAAGTCTGAAACAAAAATGTCTGTCATTATTTAGTGACTTCAATCCTCAGTCATTTATCAGAAAACCACAAAAATTATGAGTAACAGACCAAAAAATATAAGGCAAAAATCTGAACATTCTGTGAAATCTGGACAGGTGAGAGGCATGCTTCAGGCTGCTTCAGTCATGAGTAAATAGCTGCCAACACTGTGATGGCATATTCCATTGTAGAAATAAGAACACCTTCATGTAGTGTTTATCTAGATCCAGTAGTGAATAAATGATTAATGTAACATCAGAAGAATAGTTGGAGCTTTGTTTTGGAAATATATTTGTGGATATTAGTAAAGGAACCTATAGGTATTTGTTGTGACATTCAGTTCAGTACTGCTTCCAGTTGTAAGAACAATCCTTTGATCTTTAACTATTACCATTTTCAGACTGGCTTCATGGAGAAGAGGAGTGGAGATCTGTGTATCACCCAGGCAACTGGGCTTTGATTAGTGGCCCCAGTCCAGGAGGAATCAGGCAGAGAGAAGGGGAAAGAATGAAGGGGCATGGCCTGTTCACCACTTCTCATGGAAGCAGGGGTTAGCAAGCATTTGGGGGCAATCTCCTTGGTAGATACTGAAAGAGCAGGACTGCTTGAAGGTAACAGCCCTTGTGGAAATGAGAGGATGTCCTTTATGGACAGCCTATTGCATGCTCCTCCCCAGCGCTGTGCTGAGTATATGCGGTAGGAGAAGCAGAAAACCATAAATGCTCAAATCACTCCTAAAGGCTGCCAGAATGATGACTATTTCTTGATCAGTGTCACCCACTTGAGAATAAATGGACAGAGTCTGATAATCAGCAGGTAGTGGCAAAGATTCATTAAACAAATGTTACCAATTTCAGGAGGTCTGTACAATGCAGTCCACTGTCTTCACTCCCAAACTCTCTGCTTTTACTATCAAGACAGTGACATTGCACACCTCAATTTCTGCATATCTATAATGTCCAAACATAATCTAGCCATCTTTTACCATCCCACATCTCACCCTGTCTGTTACATGCACTACTACTCAATCACCTAATTTACCTACTCTGGTTTTCTTAAGTAGTTGAAATGCTATTTATAATATGTCAGAACCGCCTTTCATTCTATATTGCCTGTCTTATTCCATTTTATAGATGACCCTCCCATGAAAGACTTCTAGCTTTGCAAAGCATAAACATCTAGATCTCTTATGCCTTTAAACAGGGCCTCAATCACAGCCTTTTCCTTAATAAAATTTATGCCCCCATCCCAAAACTCAGCATGCTAATACTCATCATACTAATACTGTGCACCATCTTTTTCCCTAGGCAGTGCCTCCTTTTCCTTCATTTCCACAATTTAAAGCTATGCCATGTCTAATGTATCATTCTAGACTAGATTTCAAATGTGCCAATCTTTCTGTGCAGAGCTGCAGCCTCTATTTTCATCACCATAGGCCTCCTGTGTCTTCTATGTACCCTTCATTCAAGCATTACCACATCTCAGTCCATCTTACATCCTGTACCATTGAGGCAGTGTTAAGTACGTTTGTCCACAAAATTGCACTTGATTGAAATTATACAGCTAACTGCTGTTGACTCCTTGAATTATTTATTGTTTTTGCTCCTTTTAAAAACTAGTGCATTTTCCACTTGTTAGTACTTGCTGTTGATTTGTTGTGCCTTCAGTCACCTTGCTGTTGGATTATCTTGTCCTAAAAGCAGTGTCTAGTTAGCTGCTGAACTACTGCCATTAACATTTCACATTTAGTAACCTTTTTGTGTGTTTTTACATTAAGAGGACTAGGATTGCCCATTGAGTGGCAGTAGTTGGTAGTCTGGTCTATCCAAGCTGGGAAACACACCATTAGGCTCTGAGTGTATTTTTTTATTGGCCAAATAGCTTATTAGTCAGTTTACTGTATTTTTAGTGTCTGTATCAATTTAGAATGTTTGTGCAGAACTGTTCAACTCCCAGCAGTATTTAGCAGTGCCCTGCATAGTCACAAACACATAGAAAATAAATTTTCCCTATAAAAGTACCCCTAAAGCTGTACCCAGTAACTTGTGAGCATGCAGCAACTACTTTACTCATTGGTGAGCATAGATGGCCCTTCCCTTAAATTTAGTATCATATAGCATAACCCCCAAAGCACCCTTAGTAGCCGCATATTAACCCCTCGTGCACCACACCCTTCTAGCTTACCTAGTAATGTACCTGACATCACCTTTATGCAATTTCCCAGTTTCTCTGCAGCCAGTTTAGTGGCTATGGCTATCTTGATAAAATGTAGAAATTATCTAAATTTCATTGACAACCACTTAATCCTTAAAAAATCAGATGCAGTATGTGAGAGACGAACATATACAATGTCACTGGAAGCAAAATTCTTGAGGATGAGCACACAATAAAAATCATTTTGTTAGAAACACACATGCTACACCCACTACACATAGCATGCACCTCACACATAGACAAACGTATGCTGGAGCACTTTAGTGCAAACTTTCAAATCCCAAAGACCTCCAAGACTTTTCACCTGCAAAAAATATCCTCAACAAACCAAAAGCACTTGGCATAAGAAAACACCTAACACTACACATACAGCCATACCCAGTGGAGCCTCAAATACTAGTCCCTTAAGGCAAGCTAACACACTACCCAGGACTCTAGTCACAGGGTACTCCATTGTATGAAATACTGATGCCACAGCCCCACTCACCAGGATGAACAAAGAGAAGATAATGGTCAGTTGCCTATCAGGAGCCAGCATTCATCAAGTTACGCATGCACTGAAGTCACTGTACCCTAGATACCGGTATGATTCAATTATAGTCCATGCAGGTGCAAATGAGCTGAGATGTACTTCCCCAAACTATATGAAGAGATGTTATGAAACTCTCAGATCATGTATCTCAGGCTCGTATGTGTCTAGTATTGAGCAGCAATCTACCTTCATTAAGGTTGATGCCAAAATCTGAACAAAAGATGACTGATTTTAATAATTGGCTTAGTTTCTGGTTTTATACTAAATGGATGCAATATTTATCAACATGGGAGGATATGTTTAACAAACCATGTTGATTTGCTAAGAATGGTCTGTACCTGTTCCCTCTAGGCTTTCAAATATTAGCTAAAATGTTGGCCTCCCCCACAGAGACTTTTTTAGGCAATGCCAAATTGATAAACCTTCTAACATAGAAAAAAACAACAAAAGGGAATCTTAAGAAGTTACTGCTCAATGCCAGGAGTTTAAACAAGAAGCTCCACTCCCTCCAAGCTCTCCTCACCTTGGAGAATGTGGACATCTGTGCGGCTACTGAGACATGGTTTAAAGCTATAGAAAGTACCCTGGTAGTGCAAGGCTTCAGTTCTTTCCATACAATTAGATGAGCAACTGCCAGACAGGAACTAAAGGTGGAGGTATCTCAATCTACATCAATAACAAGCACACCTTCTAGGTTGCTTAAACAAGATGATGTGTTAGAGTTTCTCCATGTGCAGATCACCCTCAATTTCCCATGAATACCATAAGCTCATAAGTAGACCTACTAGAGTTACTCACCCTTCAACCAAATATCATACTCCTGGAACACTTTAATTACCCTTCTATAAACTGAAAATCCTATATGGCCTCAAATTTGCAGACACAGAGATTCCTGAACTTTGTAAACACAAACAAGCTAGACCAGACTGTGCCACTAGTAGGCGTATGCACTAACACATTGGACCTGGTTCAGACAAATATGGGAGAACACTGCTTCCCCTGTGTTATGTCCTCTCTGGTAAAGTTAGATCACAAAGTTGTCCTCTTTCAGACAAAAATAAATTCAGCAACCCCAGTAAACCCTGTAACAGAAACTATTCCAATGCAAACTACCTTTTATTAAGCAATAATCTGTTAAAATTCCAAGCCCCTCCAAATGCAGATAACACAGCAACCTGTGCGGAAATGTTCACAGAAACTCTGTATAACCATCTCAATGGTTGCAAAGTGGCTGCTGTACCTACATGTAGTATGACCAAAACAAACTCAAAAAGCAAAGCATACTTGTGGAATCCTTAATTAAACAGGTTAAATAACAAAAGAAATAAAAATCATAAAATAAGGAAGTGTAATACTATAAAGATAATAGCTCTCATCAAACTAAATAGACAACTAAGATGGCTAGTTATGTCCATGAAAGCCAGTTCTGGGGTAAATATAGCTTCCCAGGCCAAAGACAAACATAAGGCATTCTTTAGCTATGTCAGTAACACAACAGTGTGCTAAAGTGGTTGTTAAAAGAGCCACATTCACAGAGCTGGATGATATTGCAAATCTAATGGCTGATAAAGCAACAACTTTACCCCTCTCTAACCCCCAGCCACCCCCCAAGGAAATGCCTTCAAACATAACCCCACTATTAATAGGGAGCAGGTCCTGGCTGCACTCTTTAAAGCCAAAAAGACAGCCTCAATGGGCTATCCCAGGACGCCACCTGAATAGCCTGAAATATTATCTGTCAGGGCCACTGGGATCATTGTTCAATTACAGCATCTAAACAGGCTTTGTGCTCGGGAATGGATGACTACAACAGTCATCCCTCTACATAAGGGAGGACCATCAATGGATTCCAGGAACTTAAGATCAATTAGTCTGACTAGAGTTCCACTGTGGCAACCCCTAACCGGGAAAAAGCCGAAAGACAAACAACAACAACAAGTCTCATATGCAAAAAACATACAGCAAATTATCATGGAAATGATTAGCAATGACATTGGAAACATTCAGACACTGGATCCAACCCAATTTGGTTTTGTCAAAGCAGACCATGCCTACTAAACCTGGTGGACTTTTTTGAGAAGGTCACCAAGTCAATGGATGAAGAAAAAAACAGTGTGCAGTGCCTATCTGGACCTGGCTAAAGCATTTGATAAAATACCCCACTCCGGCATTGTAAACAAACTCACAGAGATAGGCATAAATCCCTATATAACATACTAAATAGCCAGCTGGCACATAGAGAGGACCCAGAAAGATAAGACTGGTGAGACTACCTCTGCAAAAGGCCAGTCACCAGTGGGGTCCCTTAGTGGTCTGCACTGAACCCTCTCCTGTTTGGCATCTACGTCTCAGAAGTCAAGGCCAATGTCAAAGGCCTCTGGCTGACCAAGTCTGCAGATGATTGCAAACTAGGAGCAGTCATAGAATTCCACCAAGATACTAACATCTTACAGAAATGTCTAACACAAGTGACTGGTGCCAAAGCCATAGCTTAATACTCATTTCCAAAAACTGCATAATAGTACCTTTTGGAAAGTCATCCACTCTGGGAAAACTAAGTCATTGATAAAACACCCAAACAGTAGACCTGGTAGTCAGGGATTTGGGGACACATGTAGCTAGTAACCTCGCTTTCAACCAACATGTGTCTAAGTTAGTAAGAAAATCAGTCTATGTCACTTAGGGAAGTCAATGGGCCACTGTATTCAGCCCTCATCAGACCCATCAATGAATATAATGTCCCTTTGGTATGTACCTGACCATGCACATGCAACAGCTGAAACATCTGCAGAGATTTCTTTCAAGAAGAATACAGGATGTAAACACAGTGCCCTATGCACATCACCTCAGAGCTCTATCTATGTACTCTGTTTTTTACAGACTTCTGAGAGGTGATCTATGGCTGGCATATGAGGGATCCTTAGATCCCATTCTGATGGATCTTTTGCATATCTGCAGAACAAACAGCATCAGAACTACTAGAACTAAGGACCTATACTTTTTGTACAGCATAAATAGGACATGTTGGAGAGACAGATATGTATCTCAAAGAATTCCTATTTAATGGAATATGCTCCCCCTCCATGTGAAGCAAAGCCCTTCCCTAACCCTATACAAGTGTAATCTGGACCAGTGGATGGGAAATTCATCCTGATCAGGCACCCATGTCTCTAATGGACAGAGGCAGACGTTAAATCATGCTCTAGCATACACTCATTATAATAACACTTAAAGTACAATAACTCATGAGATTCATTTGGGTTGCATGGCTAGGCTTATAAAGGCCCAAGTGGTCATTAGCATAATATAAATCTATGAATATGTGATGTGTGTAGCTAATGTTTATGTTGTGTGCAGCGCCTACAACTCTGTCTGTGAAGTAAGCATGTAGCTGATTTTGTTTTTAAGCCACACTTAACATACTGCAAAGCATCACCTTCCATTCATCACTTCTCCCATTTCCCAGTTTATTTCTTTCAATTTTCTTACTCTTCCTTCCTATTTCCTGTGCTCTGCATGAACCATCAGTATTCAGTTTTCTTTACTGACATGGTTTAGCTTTAAGAAATTATGGACATTTTTTAGGGAAGCATCAACAATGTTCGGAAATGCTGTTAGCTAGCTAAATTGATAGTATACTATACCCGGACTGAGACTGAAGTGGGTCCAATGGGGTCAGTGCTCTACCTTAGTTAACAAATTAAAAATAAATAAAATAAATATACAGTACTGCACAACAGCATTACCGAATGGCTGCAGTCGGGGCTTGCTGGTGAAAATAATATATTTCTCAGACACAAGATGGCAGTATTGATGCTAAAAACGAATGAAACTTTCTGAATGACTGGAAGGTCTGTCCGACATTTTATAGTATGATTTTTGCTTGTAGGTTTTTACTTTATGTTTCATGAACCACAGACAAAACTTTAGGGGAATAAAGGAGTTGAAAAACAGGACAAGACAGACTTCAAATTGTGGAGCACATAATGCATTTATTTGCAAAAGTGGAAGAATAAAAGTATTTCAGTTTCTTAAAAAGACCAGGACAGCAGTTTTCCTCTTTGCACTTATGTGCTTTCAGTTGTCATACTTAATAAGGAGCAAACCGGGACTTTACTAAACTTCAGGGTGATATGAGACCTATACTATTTACTAAATAAATGCAGCTCACTTTAACTCTGCAGTATCATGGAACTGCAATTTTCCATCGTGCAGACTAGCAGTTAAATCTGATACAATAAGCTCAAATACATTATGTGGTGCCGGTGATGGTGTGTGTGTGTGTGTGTGTGTGTGTGTGTGTGTGTGTGTGTGTGTGTGTGTTGGGCTACAGCTGTTGTAGGGATGTTTTTTGTTTAGCTGGTATGTCTAATCACTTCTTTATGTCAAGCTGAGGAAGTTTTGGGACTATATTGTTGCCAGGGAGGGTCTAAGAGAGAAAAAAATATATTTAAAACTCCAGAAAAATGCTGTTGGTGAGCCCAGAGAGCTGTATATATTGTGTCATTTTATATCCCTTTTCATTGGCCATTTATACCAGGTGTGTTTAACTCATTACCTTCTCAGCTTCAGTGGTAGCAGAAATACTAACTGCTTTACCTTTTTCTACCTTCAGCTGTTCTACTGCAGTAGGAACACCTTGCGGTATTAACTACATTGCCCTCCTTACCGTCACTGTTCTACTGCAGGAGGAACACCTTGAAGTATTTACTTTGCTTCCCTACCTTCAGTGCTTTGCCACCCGTAGCTGTAGCAACAGTTTAAGCAAACTTACACTCAATAGTCCACAGCTTTTACTAATGTAGCACCTTTATTCTTCACATTTTAATTTTTCACCTTACATAAACATAAAGCCTGCTTACGCATTAACTTAATACTTCTGTAAGTTGCAGCACTCATAAGTACAAAGGCCATCAAAACACACACTTACTTCTTCTTAACAAATATGTAATAGATTCATTATTACACCCACTGTCTCAGTGAAGGCCACACTCCTCTTCCTCTTTAATTTAATCTAACTGTACTACTCTGCCTTGCCCATCACATAACTTGTTTGTTAGACCAGTAGTGGTGCCATTAAAGTTAATGGTGTTAGTATTGGTTTTCAGTGCAGGTCTGATAAGTTACTTCTCACAAACTCCCACCCAAGTTTCTCAGAAAAAGCTCACAGCTACACACAGCAATTATTATTATAAAGAATTAAAGATGTACTGTTGGAGTTAAAAAATCAAATCCTCAGTCTGTATAGGTGACTTACTCATAAAAGGGGCCTTTACCACCCAAAGACAATTTTGCATTCAATATTTCTCATACAAGGCTATTTAAATTTAAACTAAGTAAATGCTGACAATTGTATCACATATGCCTAAAAATAATCAGAGCTGGTAAAGTTAATCTTAATTCAGAACCAGTCTAGAGGGTCAAATTTACTTACACCACACCCTCAAAACTCCCAAAAGGCACAAAGACAGGGCTTATAAATATAAAAAGCATTAACAACTAATAAGCCTTGTTGGAAGTCTAGCAAACCAGTTGCATGCATATCTCTGAAATGTCCAGATTTTTGCCTCATATTTTTGGTGTGATCCTTATAAAATTTGTGTTTTTTTTTGTCAAATCACTGAGGATTGAAGTTACCAAATAGCGACATACATTTGAGTTCAGCATCATAGCTTTCAAAAAATGCATGCTAACACAAATCCCGTGTATTCTAGCAACTTTTTAAAGTTTATAATATCAATATTTAAAATCTGTCCCTATTTTGGGCCCTTGCCTCCAATTATTTTAGGTTTTGCCCAGACTTCTTGCACTAAGAAATTGAGAGGTATGGTTGCTTGACATGGTGATAGTGACTGCATATAGATATACATACACATGCACACATGCACACACACACGCACACACGCACACACACACACACACACACACACACACACACACACACACACACACACACACGCACACACACACACACACACACACACACACACACACACACACACACACACACACACACACACACACACACACACACACACACACACACACACACACAAACACACAAAAGCACATATGTTTTGGAAAGAAACTGGAAGCAGGACATAATGGTTAAGATGTTTATCTCACAGACACAAGGTACAGGGTTTCAACATCACCTTTCAGGGGTAATTGGCTAGGCTTAAAATGACCACAAGGGCTGATAGCCTAGTACTTACCTATGAATTTAAAGGTTTATTCAATAATCCAGAAAATGAAATACTAGCCCACTTGGCATTGTCATTTCAAAATAAAACAAGCAGTATCTTCCATGAATAGTCTGTATTCTAACCAAAAGGAACATCAAGGCTGCAGGTCTCTCCCAAGGCTAGTTTTAGCTCTAAAAACAGGTGGTTGTAATTCACATGGTACATAGGTTAACCCACTTGGGGTCTTTTTCACTCCATGCTTTTAAGTCTTTCTTCAAATGAACCTTTACATGATGAACTAACTTACTGAAGTTAGCTATTAATTTTGTTGAACAACATTTTCAATGCTAATGTACTTTGCATTTCTCACCACTATGTGATCATGGAGTTGGTATTTATAAGTTTGAAGGGTGCAGGTGGGCTTGTCTCCTTCAAAAAAAAAAAAAAAAACTTACTTTAAGATTTGATGAAAGTGCTTTTTATGGATTCAGTTTAATGATATTGTCATTCACTGACATTTCCTTTGGAGTCAACATGAATACATTAGGAATCGTGTAGTCACGCTGGTAAACTACACTCTTGCAAAACACATGAAGAGAAATAACAAACAGGAGAAGATGCATCAGTGAGGAAAGTGCTATACGTGCCATAGTTGTGTCATATCATTTCCCGTTTCTTACCTTTGTTTTGTATATATGTGTATGGTGTATGTGCACGTGTTTATCATCATCATTGTCAGTAAGCCCCTTTGTTCCCAGTTTTGCTACATAGGACAGGATGTCATGTCAACGTCACCAGCTGTCTTGATTCAGTGTCACTCTTACCTTCTTCAGCAGTTATCCCTTGCTGTCACAGGTCTTTGTTCATGCAATACATCCATCACTTTGCTGGATGTCCTCATTTCCTCTCTCAAATCCTGTTCACCAAATCAGTTTATGCTTTTCTGCACATGTGAATGAACTACATTGATCTGTTCTCTTTGACCTTCTCTGCAATTGGAGTTACTTTGGCTTCTGTCCTGATGTCATAATTTCTTCATCTGTCCCATGGTGTGTATCTTATCACCTGTCTCAGGTACTTCATTTCCATCACCTCTAGCTTTTTCACCTGCTCTGGTTTCACTGCCCAAGTTTCTGTACTATACAGAAGTACTGGTCATGCCACTCTTTTGTACACTAGGGAAGTAAATAGTGTGGGAAGAAATAGCCAGGGAATTGTTATGGCTAGGCTTGTATAGGCCCTAGGGCTGATAGCCTAGTACCAACCTATGAAATTTGCTTTCAGCTGCTTTGGCATTCTGCTGTCACACACTACCTCTGATACCCTGTGCAGTTGACTGCAGTACCTCTGATTCTAGATTTGATCTCCTCATTCCCTTGTTCTCAACCACCCCTTGCAAATACTTGAAGCTGTAATCACACCCCACTCTTTTCTCTTCTATCCCACCTTTCATCTTCTTCCGATTTCCCCCATTTGCTAGCATGTCAACTGTTTTGTTATTACTCATTTTCATCCCATGTATCTTTAGTTTTGCATTCCATTCCCCTATCATTTCCTGAAGGTCCTTTTTCGACTCTGCTTGTAATATCAGATTGTCTGAGAACAGCAACTTTGTTGATCTGCCTCATGTAACCTGTTTGCTAATGTGGTCCGTCACCAATATGAACAGCAGTGAGCTCCGAACTGAACCCTGATGTACACCCACTCCCAGTGGAAACCTCTCTGTGAGTCTGAACACTGTACTTTTGTCAGTGGATCATTGTACATAGCCTATACTAATTATATCGATATTTTTGGATTTCAAACCATTACAGGACTGCCTAAAGCAGGTTTTTTGGGACCTTGGTAAATGTTTTTTCAGATCTAGGAATGCCCAGTTGGACTCGTTCCTCATTTCTGCCTTCTTCTCTGCTATCGTTTTCACTACAATTATCGGGTCAGTTGTGCTGCATCCTGATCTGAATTCGAACAACTCAGCTCCTGTTTAACTTTCTAGCACTCTGTCATATTTATTTATCAGTTACCCGCTCAGTCACTTTCATGTAGTGTGACAGAAGGTTGATACCTGTATAATGACCACAGTTGTGAATGTCCCTTTGTATTGTACACTGGTACCAGAATGCTTAATCTTCGGTCATTTGGGATATACCTTTCTTTGCATACTTCTACGTCAGCTGAAAGTAGTGCAATTTGTTTACAGAAATTTAAAATTAAGAATCATTGGAAATAATGCAGTCAATAAAAATAGTGGCTTAGATCAATTTTACTTAATTAATTTGCCATATAATAGTGACTTATTTTGCTACTACAATTCACCATAGAAATGAGCATTCATTCATAAAATAGTAAAGACAAAACTGACTGTGTGGAAATGCTTGTCTAAAAAACTCTTCCCTCATTTTTGCTTACATTTTTGGAAAGATGTTATCTGTAGAAAGAACATAATAATATCCTTTATATCAGACTAATTTATAACTGAGAGAATGGCTTCTACCTTTGGGAAGTTACCCACTATAAATGCTTGTCCATTATTCATGTGCATACTGTAAGTGTAGATAGCTCTGTGTGTGTGTGTGTGTGTGTGTGTGTGTGTGTGTGTGTGTGTGTGTGTTGTATCTATGATATATATGTATATTCTAAATATATGTGTGTGTGTGTGTGTGTGTGTGTGTGTGTGTGTGTGTGTGTGTGTGTGTGTGTGTGTGTGTAAGTGTCTGTGTTTACTAAAGATTTCATAAACAGTGATAATCTGGAAGCCAAAAACTAACATATCTGCTTGCATATTTTACATAAAATGTCATTTGTCCATAATAATACTTGATGAAGTGGGATTGTTTGAATCATGTTCCTCAAATCATGACGACAGTCAGAAGCAACCCCATCTAAATATAACCTTCCTCAAAATGCTACAGTGTCAGAACTCATATTTAGTTGGTAGAATGTATGGAGGAACTCTTGCATGTGGTGCACAAAATTTCCCTACTTATACAACTTTTGGTCAGCAGAAAGACTTGGCTTTTCTGATTAATCTAACTTGATTTCTCTCCATAGATCTTTCTGTGCAGATCACTCCTTGTTGTCAGGATATGATTCTCTACCCCGTTCTTATGTTTTTTTTTTTCTCTGCAGAAACTGATGTACATCCTTCCATTATCTAGTTATTGAATTCCAGTGTCTTTTGTACTTAACTGCATTTATAGCTACAAGACCCTAACACCGATTAGGTATCCCACATTGTCATTTATATATTTGCTTTTACCAGTGGGAATTCGTGTTTTTAAGAGTGTTGGTATTAACTCTCTTGTATATTTATAGTTCACATGCACTGTCTCTTGAGACAGTGAAGAGCAACTGTTTCACTGATGAACTCTTTCACAGACCAGTGGTTATTCTTTTATTCATAAAGTGCATCTTGTTAAAACCCCCCCTAAGTGCCCTGTCTGCCAACAATTTTTTAATCATGATCAGCATTTTGGAATTCTTTACCAGATTATTCAATACTTTTTATTAGCCTTATACTGTTGAGCACAATGCCAATGTTGTCATGTTGTCCACTGTTCTGTCTAATCACTCCCTCTGTATCAGTCCAAAGTAATTAAAAGTTTACCACTACTCTCCAGTTGTGTAAAGAGGTGAGAAAATGGCTGCCTTTGGATTATGTAGTATAGATTTCATTTTATTTATTTTTTTATCAGCCTGCTATGACTATTGAAACTGGACTATTTAGTCAACTTCATCTGTATATTTTCAGTGAATTATTGTGTTTTTACTACCTTCTATTCTGTTCTATTATGTGAGATTTGCTTTAGCACTTCAACAGAATTGTACTGTTATTTTCGTAAACCACAGTCTTGACTTGCCATTTATTTTCTTGCCTGCATACATGTGGATTATTTCCCAATGTAATGTACTTTTGAATTTGTTTTTATTTTGTTTTGTGGTAAAAGGCTTGCTGATTCTAATTGTTTACATTTGTTTCTGAACTATTATAACTTCAGTAAACTTTTTTTGCCAGCTAGCCTGAATCCATGATTCTTGCTTGAACGTCTGTTTTTCTGTTTCTCCAGTAAAGAAACTTGCTGCCACATTAGGTATCCCACACAATCATACCATAATTACTCTGAGAAATGGTATGTCTTGGATGGGATGATTAATGTTTGAAGAAGCTGATGGCCATGAATTTGCCAACAGGTTTTGCAAATGGATTTTCTGATTTCACTAAATAAACCATGACTTATTACTGTGACCTGTAAGACGTCTGGTTAAAAAGAGTATATTTTTTTCTGGATGGTTTGTACATGAGTTTGAACATGTTGACTGACAAATACCTGTTCTTAAATGGACCTGGTGTACTTAATTTAAACTTTTAAAAGTTGCTTTAAATCCGGACTTTTTTATATATTCCATTTTTCATGATTTTCTTGGCTGGCTGCTTGTATTAATAGTATGTAGGGCAGAGCAAAGGGGGCGACTGCCTTGGGCACAAAGTTTTGGGGAGCAGGATCATCCAATTTTGATCACTCTTTAATATATACCTGCAGTATACATTTTTGGTCATACCTGAGCACTGTAGCACCCCATGTGTGGTCTAAACTGTTGCAGTTGCTTCCTATATTATAGCAAGGCATTTGCAACAGTTTAAAAGCAGAAAAAAAAAATTTTTTTTTAAACCGAAACCTGAACTTTCTAGACCTCTGCAAAGCCTTCGACACCATCTCTCACCTCTTACTTCTTCAAAAAATGTCTGCTCTTGGACTCTCTAGCTCTACTCTCAAATGGTTCTCTACCTTTCTAACTGCCAACAGTCTGTTAAGTGGCTTTCCTCCTTCTCCATCCTCCTCCCTGTTAACACTAGTGTACCTTAAGGCTCCATTCTTGGGCCTATACTTTACAGCATCTTCACAAACTGTCTTCATACATTCTGCTCTTACGCTTCCCTTATTCAATATGCTAATGACCCCACCATCATCTGCTCCCCTGATAATTTCCACCAACTGCTAACTCTTACCCAAAAATCCTTCAACTCATTAGAAAGCTGGCCAAACAAAAAACAACTTATCTTCAACCAAAATAAAAAAAAAAAAAAAAAAAAAAAACTGCTTCTATTCCTCACAAAGTCTCTATCACACCAAAAAATCATCCTTTGCCATTACTTATCTTGATAACACTCCAGTAGAAGTAACAACACAAACTAAACTCTTAGGCATTATCATTGATGATCAACTTAAATTTAACGTACATGTCCAACACTGCATCAAAAAGACTCACCAAAAACTGAGGATGTGTTACAAAGCAAAAAATTTCCTCCTCAGTGACACTAAACTTGCCCTTGCTAATGCTTATCTTCTCCCCACCCTACTTTATGCAACTCCTATTCTAATCAATCTAGAATCCATCCTTAAAACAAAGCTAGAGCTCTGCTACAACAGATTTGCTACTAACCAACCTTTTAACTCACACCACTGCATATCCCTAAAAATCCTCATCTGGCTTCAGCTGCCTCACCAGCTCCTCCTCTCACAAAGTCTCCTTTGTCACTTCATAATAAATAAACCTACTGCATGTCCTGCCATTGCTCCAGTCCTCACTTTCCATACGCCCTATCAATCACTCTGCAGCTCTGACCAACTTCTGTTAGAAATCTGCAAGCATAAAAACTCCCTAGGTCATTTCCTTTACAGCTATACTGTTGCTCTAGCCTGGAGTATAATACCTCTAACCATCCGATCCATCCCAAACAGTCTCAGCGTCAAGAAAACCTTACAGGTAAAACTCCTTAACACCTGCCTCTGCCTCTGTCATACTACCCACTAACCTCCCACCCACCTGCCTCACCTCGCTACCTCCTCATCTAGTTTCCACTCCCTAATCCCCACTCTACCTCCCTCCCTCCCTAACCATTATTCTCACTTTTTTCTATGCTACATACTTCCCCATACTCACTCCTAATCTTTCACTACCCCCCTTTTTTTCTCCTTATCCATCACCTACATCCTTCTCCTCAACTCCTCCCATCTACTTGTACAACAACTCTGCAGGTCGTTCTGCTATCTCTGGAAATATTTCTGCTGCTGTAACTTACTACTAACCTTACAATTCTCCCTGACAACTTTCACTGTTTTTCTGCTTCACTACTACATCTTGCATTCATACTCAGACCATGTTTAATTTCACTATGTTTAATCTGCCTATGCCTGTTAATTATGTAAAGTCTTTTAAAAAACATTATTGTCAATATTTGTTTATTTTTATTTTATTTTAATTCTTTTTATTGTTTATTATTATTTTTTTATTGTTTTTTGTTATTATTATTATTATTTCTGTTTTACTGGAGCTTTTCTCCCTGGGCCTCCTCTGAAAAAGGATTTATGCCCAGTTGTACCTTCCCGGTTAACAAATGTTAAAATAAGTAAATAAATAAAATAAACTCTGTAATGCTCTTTGCAGGGTATAAACTGTAGTAACTGTTTGTTACAGTTGCAGTTTGCTGCAGTTTAAGAGAAAAATATTTATTTTTTGTATCTAAAACTTGAAGGCTGTATAAAGTAGGGTGTAAACTGTATCAACTGCTTACTCTGTATGTAGCTACAGTTTAAAAGAAATAAAGATGGTTTCCTTTCTTTCTTTCTTTCTTTTTCACTACAATGAGAAGAAAGAGGTTTGGGGCAGGGCACAGAAACAGGTAACGGATTAGCTAGGGCAGGGGGGTACACAGATTGGGTAATGTCTGCAAGAAGCCAGCTAACTGCATTTTTGTTTTTTAGCACCTGGCACTCGTTCCTTAATTATGGCACAGAGCGCTAGTTGATCCAGCTAATTTTCTTATTTTAATTTGGTGGTCAGTTTGTATTATTTTAGTTTTGTAGAGTGCTTAAAAAATAATCCTTGAAATAAATTTGACCTTGAGCTTGAACCTGAACTTAACAGTCAAGAAAAACAAGTCACAGTAATCTGGCATATCTCTGAGTCTTCAAGGTTTCTTTCATTTTGCACTCCATTTAATTCAAAACAAATTATCTAGCTTCTATTTTGTGTTACATTTCATTTAGGTAAGGCTCACTGGCTTATGATTTATGCCCTCTTCACTGATTTTGCTACTATGTTCTGAGGCCACACATAGATTCACTTACTGTCTACTGGTCTCTGCCAGCTTTCACTTAACAAATGCTTTTGATCATATGTCAAACAACAATGCCTCAAGGAGTCTTTTTAAAACCTATTTGTGCATCTGTTTCTGTGGATACTTTCAAATGTAAAGGGGTGGAGTTTACATGTCTAACTCATTTTATTTATTCTTTGTTAACTGAGTTAGTCCCACTTGGCTCGTACCCTCTTTTCAGGTGAGACCTGAGGTGGTATATATACTCTTAGAGGAAATTTGTCCAGTGCATCAGGGAACTTATTATACTGTATGCCTTTCGATAGGTACCATGGGATCCTTTACATACACCTGAGCTACCACTGACTCAGGCAGATGGGACTTCAGCTTTACATCTCATTCAAATGATGACACACATCTCCCTTATGCTGTACTGCAGTGTCAGCAATCCATCTATCTGGTGTGGGAATAGAACCCACAGCCTTCTGCACCAAAGGAGTGTGTGCTTGCATCACTGACACTGCATTTCTCTTGCATATCCCTGAGTGTTCATCTTTTCTCTTTTAAAGTCAGTGCAGGAGTACATGATTATCAGCTGTACCCTTTCTGACCCATCCCCTTATGTGCAATCTGCGGTTGCCCCTGTTGATTTAATCATAGCTCTACCATTGCTTTATTGCTCTAATTGATACAGAGCATGAGAATGCTCCCCAAATAATCATTATCTTGGGCTATCTGCTTTCAATTTTCTTTATTTTATATGTTTTTATTTTTTAATAAAATCTCCCTATAAGGTAACCAGCTACTGGCTACTAGCAAAGAATACAGTAGATCCTTCCTGAGTGACAATTTGACTATGATTTACTGATATGTCCAGCTAAGACTGGATGTATTTATATCTACTGCTATTGATATTTGGCAGCTGCATTGTGAAATGCTTTATTACTGTGTATGTTTAATTACAAACATAAATGCAAGGGAATGAGTAAACTGTACCTCCAAACCCCAACTTCTGCCATACCTTATATACACATTTAACAAGGAGTTTATGCATTTGAAACATACTCCCCATACTCCCTATTCCACAGTATAACACGTTAGCATGTCCTTGAGTGAGGACCCTCTCCATTTTGGTGTACCAAGTTACATTCCTTACACTGTAACTCTGATATTAAACTAAGTTAAAGTTCATGTCCTCAAGTATAGGGATGCATTGTGCCTCGTTAGTCCGAAGCCTTTATAAACAGGTATTCCTCACTAATGACTTTATTGTTTGTTTGTGTCTTTCGGCTTTTCCCGGTTAGGGGTCGCCACAGCGGAACTCCGGTCCGCTAATGATTGGCACTAGAGTTTTAAGTGCTGGTTTGCCGGGCCTAACACACAACCTTCAACGAAGGAACGCCCATTCACACATGTCGCCACACAGAAGGCGCTCTAACTGACAATCGAATGGGCAACGTCTAACTGTGAAGCGACAACGCTACCGCATTTTAAATCTTTGACTTACCTTTAGGACATAATAAACATGCTCAGACTATCACATTTCCACTCATATTGTGGGCCTGATACACACTATGCTTGGTTCCCGTATTTGTTTGTCCTTTGTTTCTTACTGTCCTTCTGCTAGGTGGACACAGATTTGCAGAGTGTTTTACTGTTAGCCTAATTGTGGTAAATACAGGAATAGTATTGGAGAGGGAGGCTCTATTGTGAAAGGCCCAGAAAAATGCTTCTACTGTCCTGTTTGCTTTTTCACACATCCATTCAATGTGATTATTAAAACTAAGGTACTTGTTTGTCCATACCCATTGGTCTTTGAAGTTTACCCTTTTCAACAGAGTATATATAAAACAACCACAAAAATACAAAATACTCAACAGAGTACTTAAGAGGTGATATAGAGTCTCATTATCACCACACGCCCAGAGGTAGCTGTCCTTCTACTCCTAAAATAAATTATTTATAGCCCAGAGATCACCTTCTCCAAGCTAGGAACTCTGTCCTGGATTCATTTCTCTCAAGCATCCACATCCACTCACTTTAACATCATTTAAAACAGCACTTAATGTCCTTGAGGAAGTCCCTCCTTCCAGTATCCCCATATGATCAGTTCATAATTAACCATTACCTGCCATTCCCCTCCTTACTGTTGTTGTAATGATTACTCACAGTGAAGTATAATCCTCACATTATTGTAATAATTATTAAACAGTGTAATAACTCTAGCAGCTGAGCAACTGTATTTGTATTTCATGTCCATTGTAAGAAAGTGTTAAAACCTAGTACTGTGTATTGACACTAATAATGAACTTTCAGTACTGATGAATTTAAAGAATGCAATGACTTACAAGTAACAGAAGTTGGGTACTGTATGTTTGTAATACAAGTATGCAAATATCTGTGAATTAGATATTGTGTGCATAAACTGGATACATACAATTCTACTATAAAATGTCTTTATTAAATTATTAATTACTGTAAATATTATCTAACTCTACAGAATATACAGTTTGACAATACATAGTCACAATGCGGTATGAGTAATGGGTAAGAAATGTCTGTTTGACCAAGTCACCTAACGAGTTACCAAATAAAATAAATAAATAAATAAATAAATAAATAAATAAATAAATAAATAAATATATAACTAATTTTCTGTCACACTGGCATCCATCTTAAGTTCATTTATTTCTATATATCCAAATGTCCCCATCATCCATAGTCTGCTGCATCACTGTGTGGTCACTTAGGACATTAGATTAGCCATTTTCATGTCCTCAGCACATTTTATGATTAGAATCTCATAATACAGAATGGTGGTGCTTGCATGTAGTTTAGGTTAAATAGCAAGGTTTCTGGATATGTCTCTGATGAACAATCATGTCTA
The DNA here is from genome assembly GCF_019279795.1 of Protopterus annectens. NCBI lineage: Eukaryota > Metazoa > Chordata > Ceratodontiformes > Protopteridae > Protopterus > Protopterus annectens. Next base: position 1,794,163,518 of record NC_056733.1, on the reverse strand, counting down.
CACTTTATGGGATCTTGTGTTTTGTGCACTAGTTTCTCTGTAGCATTAATTCTTTTATCTACCATGGTAATATATTTAGGCCAAGACCATTTAGCTTACCTATGAGAATGTAATGATTTACGTAACTGAAGGCCATTCTTACGTCTACATAGTTGATGTCTGTGCAGATAACTGCACAGGGATTCACTATGTAATTTCGAAATACTGACATTCCGAATTTCAGTATTTCGAAATTACATAGCCGAAGACACCAAACACCGAAACCGTAAAACTGCGAAATTCAAAATCCCGATGCTACACTACAGATACAACACACACAACACATACACCCCACACCCCCCCTGCTTATATATACTAACACCGAGATCACACAGACACACACAAGCAACTCACTCCCACACATTATACACACCCTCCCACACACACATCCCCACACACACATCACAGTCAAAACACACACTGACAGACACTAAAGCCCCTAACCAATAGACATACACATACATACATACCCAAACTCACATCTTACCATTCACAGACCACAACACCAGCAGTGCTAATTCAAAATCTCCGTACTTCGGGATTTTGAATTTCACGCTTCTGGTTTACCGGTATTTCAAGACTTCAGTATTTTAATTTTGAAATACTGAAATTCGGGATTTCAGTATTTTGAAATTAAAAAGGGAACCCCTGCACAGACATGTTAAACCCAAAGCATTGTAAATTAATTAAAGTGGCTGTATCCTTCCCAAAGTCATCTTGTAGTAGCCAAAATGCGATACATTTGAAATATGGTAACAAGTATCCACTAGCCCCCTTAATTTTCTAATAGACATTAAATCTGGAACAAAAGTCTTATTAATGTTCATATCTTTAATTTGATTTCACACATGTTCATCTTCAGTTCTTTAGCAGCTACCATGGGCTGCTGAGTTGCCATAACAATTATACTAGAAGTCCATTTGTTTGAGTCATGAGTCTTAAAATGGGAGGTTGTTAGGTCAACAGTGAAATGGTGGCTTTTTATTTCAGCATCTTGATGATATCCTTCTCATGGTACACTGATGCATACATAGCAACTGGCCTCACACTCTCACTGTCATTTCACAGACCAAATCCATATTTAGCTGCTCCATGTATTTTCTTAATTCTAATTTAAAATGCCTGCTCATGCTAATCTCTGTATTCATTTCACTTCTTGTAAAGTCTGACTTTTCTTATTTTAAAATGAGTCCTTGGTTTCTTATTGATAATATTTTTCTTTATGTTCCCTGATACTGACACACCATTTTATCAATGCAGATCTCAATGTAATGATTTGATTTGTAAGATTTCACAGCAATATTCAGTATTTTTCCTAACAAGCCAGTCTACTAGTCCTATGACTACAGTTTATTGTTCCTTTGTGTGAAAATGACCTGATATCACAAACATTTCTAAGATATTTTAACTGATGTCTAAAAGATTATGTACTCCAATATTACCTAATATTATCTGGGTAAAGCTCTTCCTTTGGCAAATGTATTAATGAATCTTCCTTAGAGTTTCTAGCATATCTTTCAACATGCAGACATTGAAATTAGATACAAAAGCCCTTGAAAAAGTAGGTACCTCCAATTTATCTAATTTGCATAATATTTGAATACCAAGTAGCACATAACTCTTCCCACTTCCAGTAGGAATGTGGGATGCTACTTAGAAAAATCTTTTTAAAACATACTGTGTGACAAAAATAAAGGAAAAAATATATAAGTATGTTTTTAAAGAGACAGTTTAAAATTTGTAGACTAATAAACTGTATTACAATATTTTTTACACAAGGTCATTTATTTTTATTTCTGAAAAAGGGAGATGTAAGATGTGTGTCCTCTTTCTTTAAATAATTGGTGCCTCTAGTATGTTGGTTGTGTAGCATGTTTTTCTGCGTAGTAGACAGCTTTAAAGATCACATGTGGTGAGGGGGATTCAGAAAACTGTCTGATAGGGACATAACTCTAAAAATAGGTACATGGTGTGCAGGGATAACTCTGGCATGAAAAATAGGAATGTTCCTGCAGAATAGGCTAAGTTAAAGGGTCTGATTCCAATTGTGCATCAAAATAAACAGAATGAAATGTTAGCATGAAAGCATATTGTTGAATAATTCCTGCGGTTACCTCAGGGTCACTGATCATGTGTACTTACTGACTGACCTCAACTGGTCAGATGTCCATTACTTCCCAAAATAATGTACCAATACAGCAGCATAGATTGTGACACAAAAGACTGCTGTCATGGTCAGCATCTATGTTTTCACACATTACTGTTTTGTCTGCTTCTAATATGTTGCTTCACAAGTTCAGGTGAATCATACTGTGTGAATTTCCCTCCTTCAAAAGCATAATCATTGATTCCATAGGGAGCAGCCCCTGACAAGTGATCTTTAAGACAGTAGGGCAGATGGAGAGAGATGACATATCTGACACTTGCCCTACAAGAAATAGAGTCAGCACTGAAGTTCTACAGAGTCAACTTATTTCTTTGGCTAAAGAAGCAATTACCCACAAAATTTTCATTTAGCATTTCTTAAGTGGTCATGTGTAAATAAATTACCATTGACAACCATTTCAATAGTGTTCTAAATTTAATGGATCAGCATTCATTTTGTAAACCAGTGTTTAAAACTAAACACAGCATTTTTGTCAGTCTTTGGCATTTGCTCATTCCCAGTGACACCGGGACACATTTTGCCTGGTTACAAGCTACTCATTTGAATGCGACATGTGAACTATAATGAAAGAGTGACAAAATGGGATGCCTATTGTCTGCTGAGTAGCACAGTTTCTGAAGAAGTAAATGTGGGTTCTGTGCAGAAACACAGGCATTTACAACAGTGAGTAGGCAGCAGGCATGAGATAATGTTCCCAGATCTTAAATTCTAGCTTTTTAAATTACTATTACATCTTCAGACTGGGTTTTCTTTCCTGGCTTTCTAGTCAATTACATCTCTCTACTTTGTTTCAAGCTGCACTGTTTATTTCAGTCTCAAGTAAGACTAATGAATACATCATCTGTTCAGGAGGGTTTACTTAAATCTGCAGAGAAACTTTATAACATATTTTTTACAATCTGTCAACTGTAACTGTTTGGGATGATGATTTGTTTTAATTTTATTATTAGTGATTTTAACTGCTGTTTGTTTTAATTGTTATTTTAATGTGTCCTTAGTTATTAAGCCTTTTAATAAACAAAGAATAATGCACAGGAAATGGGGATAGAGAGATTCTGAGCTGTGCTTCTAAGCTTTCATGCTTTAAAAGAACATGCTTAAATTATTTTGTTTTCAAATGATACTCTAATGAGTACTAATATCAATGTGTATGTACATCTAAACATGATTGGCTATTAGGGAGTGGCTAGAATAGACACCTACAGGATATCCCAGGCAGTACAGGATTGACAAAAGAGAGACACGTCATCCGTAAGGCATCCAAAGATACCAGAAGAAGAGAACTCAAGATGCAGGCAACAACACTACAACAGTGGGGTGATGAGATCCTGAGCAGTGCTGCTGATTTATGCCTTAGAAAGGTATGCCTGCCTTGAAGCTGAGATTTAAGTGTTTCTTCTTTTAAATAGCACTTTCAAGTGGACTGGTTTAAGATGGCATTTTCAGATGCTATCATCTGCTAGGAGTATTTGAGAAAAAGAATACTTCTCCACATAGCAGAGAACCCTGTTCATACTTGAACAATAAGAAGCAGGGGAAAGAGCTAGGAGGGCAGAGATTAGTACAGCAACATGCCATGGTAATTAGTTGTCAAAGGCCAGAAAAAACTACAGTGAGAGAGGATGGGAGGATGACAAGAGATGAGAAAAAGCCAGGGAGTGAAGGAGAAGGACAGCAGCATGACTGTGGAGGGTAATTGAATAGGAGTAGATTGAGTTGGGGAAGACAGAGGGAGTATTTAGTACAGGAAAAGCAGGCAGGGGACTGAGAATACACCGGCTATGGAAGGAAGAAACAAATCTACCTTAGGGACATCTGGTAAGGATGGAAGAGGGGAGACTCAGTTAGGTACATAAGAATGCAGGAGAATCAGTCAGCGGTGGGCATGGACAAGAAATCGAAGTCTAGAGAGGCTGAGTTAAGATCTAGGGTAGTTGTTTGAAATCCATGTGTGCAACAACAATTTCATTCATTAAAAAAAGGCTGAAATTTGTGTCACAGAATTCATATGACCAATGTTTTTTGAGAAGATAAAGACCATCTATGTCTCCATGCAGGGGGCTGCAACCCCAATATCCCCATTACCATTGTAATCAAATCCAGAATCACTGGATTTATGAGTGTAAGGAGGTTACCTCTTTGCAATGAGTCTCTTAGAAGCAATAGATTTTCAAGTAATTAACTGAAAACCACGATCGTACATGGATTCTTTGTCCAGTTTATCTAGTCCTGGCAGTGAAGTCTTGCTGGGGGTGCTGTACTACTATGTGAGGCTAGATTGGGATGGTATGCCGGAGAGAGAAAAATATGAGTGTAACAGTGGAAAGGTGTCCACTAGAATGCTATTAGCCAGGGCTGTTGCAAAAAGTAGTATGTACACCTGCATCTATGTGGGCATCTATAATGTGTTTGAAAGGAATATGGAAAGAACAACAGAAAAGGCTATGGAGATCACCACAAAGTGCACTGAGCTATGCAACACAGTGGCCTTCTTGGAGGTGCTCAGTGCCAACAGCCAGCAGTGTCATGAAGAAAGAAAGGGAACAGCTGCTGCAATTATTGGCTCAGGGTGCAGGGAAATGATCAAGGATTCAGAATTTAGGGATGACAAGGAAGTTTTCAGCAGAAATGGGGTTCATCTCATCTTCCTGTAGATTGTAACATTGAAAGACATCTTTGAAAGGTACATGAAAACAGTGATGCCTTTAAAGACATCATTTAAACAATTAATTTAAAGGGAAATAATAGTGATGTAGACAAAGTGGGAGTGAATATATCTAGAGATGAAACTCAGAAGGGCATACAGGCTGAGAGAAGTAAGGATCAATATGCAATGAACAACTGGAATGAATTAGAACCAGACAGAACAACAGAGGTGAAGGTCAGATGGTTTTAGTAAGCAATGCCGGGAATTCAAAGAAAGCAATTAAACAAGGAGAGAAAAAGTTGTAGGAATAGTGGAGATCTAGGCAGAAAATAAGAGAGACTATGAATGCTGATTCCTGTTTTTGGAATAGTGGAGATCTAGCCAGACAATAAGAGGGACTATGAATGCTGATTCCTGTTTTTGGAATAGTGGAGACCTAGCCAGACAATAAGAGGGACTGTGAATGCTGATTCCTGTTTTTGGAATAGTGGAGACCTAGCCAGACAATAAGAGGGACTGTGAATAATGCTTCCTGATGCTGTAGTTATTGGCCGTTTGGGCAGTTTTTCCATCTCTCTCAACTTTCTGATTTAAAAGCCTGCATTTGCACTTGTTTCTTTCCTGTAACTAGTCTAGTTCAGATACAGATTCTTAGTTTTAGCACTTGAATTTGCTTATTCGTGCTCAGTGCTTGTTCAGAACTTGTTGTAAGCACTAAATAAGCTACAAATTACTACAGCACTCAGCCTTCCTCATTACCTAGAGGAAAACAGTTTTAGTACTTGCCTTCCTTACTTGCTTAGAGAAAAACAGCTCTTGTACTCACTTTCCTCACTTGTCTAGAGGAAAATAGTTTTTTATGCAGGCATGTCCAAGGGTCAGCTCCCAGTGTTCTGTCCTGTCTATCTGATGAATCTGGGCATCTTGGGGCAATGTAGCAATTGCCTCATGTACGCAGACAACCCTCTCATCCTACCACCCAACACTACAGCCTGTGAGAGATGCACTTATCTAGCCAAACTGGATGTAAATTTCTCTCCAACCAAGACTGAACTTGACAGCCAAGAGGAGAAGGTAAACACTTGCACCACACTACACTCATTACATAGTCCCACTAAACCTACACCACCAAAATCTACACATAGAAACACAAAAACATTCATGGAGGCTCTCAATATTGATGTGCTCAAGCAACAGAGACCTCCAAAGCAGAAATGCAAGCAACCTCCACCCCCAACACAACCCAAACAACACATAGCCCATAGACTCAGTGTGCCACTCAACCACAGCCCATAAGGCAAAACAACGTACCCAACACACTAGTCATCAGTGACTCTATAGTCATGCACACTGATGTCCCACTCACCAGGCTAAACAAGGAGAAGGTTACTGTCAGCTGCCTGTCGGGTGCCAGGATCCGCCACATAACCCACGCACTCAGGTCACTCCACAACAAGTACAAATATGATTCTGTCATTGTCCATGTTGGTTTGAATGACCTGAGACGTACCTCCCTGGACTACATGAAAAGAGCCATGGAAGAGCTCTCCGATCTTGCAGCTCAGACAAGTATGACCCTAGTCCTGAGTAGCATCCTGCCATTGCCAAGAATGATACCATACTACAAGGACAAAATGATTGACTTCAACAATCGGCTAAGCTTCTGGTGTCATTCTAAGGGGATCCAGTATCTGTCTGCCTAGGATGACATGGTCAACAGACCACAATGCTTTGCCAGAGATGGCCTGCACCTAACACCTTTGGGATTCTGGATACTGGCTAAGGTTCTTGCTGCCCCTATAGTGCCTTTTTTAGACAAGGTTCAAATAACAAATTCATCACCGTAACAGGAACAGGCAAGCAAAAACTGAGGGTAATGCAACTCAATGCTAGAAGTCTAAATCTCAAAATGCACTCCCTCGAGGCACTCCTTAAAATGGAGAACATAGATATCTGTGCAGTGACTGAGACCTGGTTCAAGGCTCCAGAGAGCATCCCCTGAATTACCAGGCTATAACTCATACCACAGTTTTCGGCCATCTGACCTGGACTGGAACATCAGAGGCGGAGGTGTGTCCATATTCATTAAGGATATCCACACCTCCAGGCTAGTTGCTCAGCATAATGCATCCGAGGTTATCCAAGTGCAACTAACTCTGGGCAAAACTGCAATCAAAATTGTAGCTTTCTACAGATCCCCCACCATGCCCAAGGATATCCACTCCTCTTTTCTTGATATACTGGAAAATATTACAGTTGAACCAAACACCCTAATAGTAGGCAATTTCAACTATCCCACCATTAACTGGGAAAACTACTCATGTACCAACCCCTTCACTCACCACTTTCTGGAATTCATAAATTCCAATTCCCTGGATCAACTTATCCACACCCCTACCAGGGGCAACAATATCCTAGACCTAGCCATTACCAGCATGAGTGGCCGGTGTTCCACACCTGAAGTCAACTCCTCGTTGGTCAGATTCAGCCATAAGTTAATCATACTAGATATCCACATCCCGCCCCCACCCCCCATTAAGGAAACCATGGTAAACAATTTCTACAAAGCCAACTTCATGCTTCTTAAGACAGAAGTGGTGAACTTCATGACACCCATGCAGATGGACAATACAGTTAATACTGCTGAATCCTACACAAATGCACTCTATAAGCACTTACACAAGCGCATGGATCATGCTATCCCAAACAGAACCAAGACACTGTCCTCCAAAAAAGGAAGCCAATCTGGTGGTCCCCTGCCATAAACAAACTCTACAACAAAAGGAAGAAACTGTTGCAAAAGAGAGCAAAATCCCATGTGTGGAGGAGCTCCCTGGTCAGCCTCAATAAGAAGCTGAGATCCCTTATAAGATTCTCCAAAGCTAGCTATGAAAACAAAATCACCACCGATTCTAGGGACAACCACAAAGCATTCTATAGCTATGTCAAGAATCTCAATGGCAACACCCAGATCTGCTCTGAGTTACAGCACAATGGCATGGAAATTACAGAACCAACTGATATTGCCAACATCCTGGCAGATAGATTTATTGCTAACATTACCCCACTCTCAGCTCCTAAAGGGCCTATATCTATACAGGAAGAATGCAGAGTCCCTGTAATCACAACTATGCAGGTAAAAGCTGCACTCTCTACAGCCAAAAACACAGCATCCATGGGACCAGACAACATCCCAGGCTGCGTTTTACATGAACTTCAGAATGAACTGGCTCCCCACCTAAGCACCATGTTCAATCATAGCCTCAGGTCAGGCTTTGTGCCCATTGAATGGTGCACAGCAACAGTTATCCCACTCCACAAAAGGGGAGCCACAACTGATCCTGGGAACTATTGCCCTATTAGCCTGATGAGCCTGGTCTGTAAGGCCATGGAACGTATCATCATAGAACTCATAAACAAAAACATTGGTAACCTGCAAACTCTGAACCCCACCCGGTTCGGGTTTGTGAAAGACAGATCATGTTTTCTGAACCTGATCGATTTCTTTGAGGCAGTCACCAAAGCCGTAGACAAGGGTAAGGTGGTTCACACAGCCTGTCTTGACCTTGCCAAGGTATTCAACACCATCCCCTATTCTGGAATTGTAGCTAAACTCACTAAACTAGGTATAAATCCCTATGTCACAAGATGGGTTGCCAACTGGCTCAATGACAGAACCCACACTGTCAAAGTTGTAGACTCCAAATCTGACTTCAAACCAGTGACAAGTGGAGTATCACAGGGTTTAGTCCTGGGACCTCTCCTGTTTGGTATCTACTTCTCTGAAGCACAGGCTAACACAGAAGGCCTTTGGCTAATGAAGTTCGCAGATGACTGCAAACTAGGAGCCATAGTCAAGTTCCCAAATGATGTGGGCATCCTACAGAAGGGCCTCACTGAGACAGATGCCTGGTGTCAGAGCCATGGCCTCAAGATCAATGCCAAAAAGTGCATTGTCATCCCCTTTGGTAAAAACTCTGTACCCATGAACTACCACATAGGCAGCAGTCTACTTAATGCCAAATGTGTGATAACAGACATTGGGACCCAAGTGGACAGTAGTCTCTCGTTTGATAATCACATCATCACAGTAGCCAGAAAATCCTTCTATGTGACTCACCTCATCACAAAAAGGTTATCATCCAGGAAAAAAGAGGTCATTGTTCCCCTCTACTCTACACTCATTAGACCCATTATAGAGTACAGTGCCCCTTTTGGAATGTACCTCACAAGACATCTGCAGTAGCTGGAAAGGCCACTCAAGTACCTCACAAAGAGGATTACTGGCCTCAAACAGAAGCCCTACAATGACTGTCTCAAAAAACTCCATCTTTACTCCGTAGCATATCGCCTACTCCAAGGTGATCCCTGCCTAACATATAAAGCTATGCCAAACCCAGAGCTATTGGGCATGCTACACCTAAAGAAATCCCAATCCCTCTGAGCTACATGCTCTAGGGACCTAAACCTTGTCACCACAATAAACAGGACATACTGTAGGGATAGATTCCTGTCCCAGAGACTTCCCATACTCTGGAACAAGCTACCCATCTATGTCAAGCAAAGTTCTTCATTAGCACTCTTCAGGAAAAATCTTGATGAGTGGATGGGAAATAGGAAATACACCCCGGGGATCACTTTTGTGGCTCTGCTCGACAGAGGCACAGGAAAATAACTTTCTTGGGTGGTGTAAGCTAGGGAACCTTGTTGGCTGGGCTTACTTAGGCCCTTAGGCCAATAGCCTAGTACCCACCTATGAACCTATTAATAGTGGAAACATGAACAGTCAACAAGAGGGACTGCGAATGGTGATTCCTGGTTTTAGTGAAAGTGGAGACCTAGGCAGACAATATGGTTATTGCTAGTTTTAGGAATAGTAGAGAACTAAGCAGACAATAACAGGAAGTGTGAATGGTGATTCCTGGCTTCAGGCTGTGCAGAAAGCACAGGAGGTGGATGGGGATATTGCACAGTAATATTTTGTTAAATTAATGCATTTTTTGTTGACTTAAGAGTTATTTCCCTGGGACACCATTGAAATAGTACTTTTCAAATGGACATTCCCATTTATCAGCTATATAAATAAGTAAACAAACAAATAAATATTTAAAAGAAGGGACTGAAGAAAAATGATAGGGTGAAAAGAACTCTCTGGGATGGACAGCCTAGTGTTGGCTGCTGTCTTACCCCAGCTGGCTTCTCCAACTACCAGTCTGCTAACTGAACCCAGTTCATCTCAGCCACATTCAGTGCTTTATATTTTAACATCAGGTCATCTTGGCCACATTCGGTGCTTTATACTTTAACACCATGGCTGGTGGGATTTAAACAGAAGACAGAGGAAGAAACCAGGAAGGTGAATATTTTAGGCTTATACTGTGTTCATCAACTGAGGTGGAGAGCTGAAGGCATTGCCTCTTTGACATATAGTGACTATGCTATAGCATGGTTCTCATTTGGAGCCAGAAATAAGAGGGCAGAGTTAGGACACACATGGGGGACTATAATGGAGCAGATAAAGTGCCAGTTGGGATACTAAAACCAGGCTTGGAAGAATCAAAAAGGAAAAGGAGGTAAATGAATTATGGAAAACTGTCTGTTAAGAATAGTAGTATGACAGACTAGGTCACAGAAGGTCAAAAAGGAGAAGAAATCAATGTGGCTTTGTAGGGAAATAAAGAAGTAGAGGTGGTATTTAGGGCTTTCAATGAGGGAATAGTAAGACATGAAAAGGAATGGGGATTACTTAAAAATAGTACGGAGAATCAAGAAAAATGATAGCCATGAAGGGGAAAAGACCACAACAGAAATAGGAAGGGTTCTAGTTAATGAATAAAAATACATTCTTTAGATATTTATGAAAAATGAAAAGTGCTGGAAAGAAGACAAATGAACTAATAAAGAAAGAGCAAGCATGGCTGTGTGGAGACTATCGGTATGAATACAGTGCAGAAAAAAGAAATAGTCTGAAACTGCATTTTTCAAAGGACAGAATTTTTATGAGGACAACTTCCCTTCAACAACCCATGCAGGAGACTACCCCTCAACCAAAAATCTAGAGCAAATAACCCTTCCGTCACTGATACAGGGGTATAAGGAGAAATGTGCTCTCTGCAATGATCCATCTTAAAAAAGTCAAATTCAGCAAATTGGACAAAGCACACAAATCCCGTAATCGGTTTCTGGCCATTTTAACTGCTTCCAGTAAAGAAAGGTAAAAAGTTTAGGGGAGTACCAGAGAAGAGCAGGATTCTGAATGTTTTTCCATTTCATTTCATTTTTGAGAAGAAACAAAACTGTAAAGCTCACATGTCTATTGTGAAACCCTATTAATATTTATATTTCCTAAGCATTGGTCTAAATTATGTTTAAAGAACAGTAAGCCTGATGCTTCCCTTATTGCTAGCAGTAAATAATTCTAGCTATTTACCACTATGTAGTTAAATGAGTTATCTGGTCTTATGTAATGATATTTGAGCATCTGGAACTAAAATTCCTATCTTCAGCAAGTTTGTCAGTCTAAGATTATTGAACAATTTCGCATCATGAAATGCCTTAAATTCCAGTATCAGATTTCCCATTAGACTTCAGTATCTCATTGTAAACAAGCACCCTTCTGTGTATTCCCCTGTCTCTACTGGGCTTCCCACCCTGGAGAATGTGCCGTGAGCACATGCTCCTCATCTAGCCCAAGGAGAGGTGAGCAGGCTTAAGCCATACCATTCCTGTCCTCTCCCACTTTAAATCCAACAAGTGCCCAAGCCACGAGACGAACTAGGTGTTGTGTGGTAGATTTCAAGTCTTTGCCCTTCTATGCCAGTAGATCTGGCAGTCTGTAGATATTTACCTCCATTCTCTCATTAGCCTCTGTGCCCCAGAATACTAGTGGCTTGTTTTCATTTCAAAGGAGCATAGGCATGTGATAATGTTTTTAAAAAATGATTGCCATCTACCATGCATAGTCAGTGGGATATGTAGCCTCACATTTGTTATACTATTTACCTTTGAAGAGATCCTTAAATTTGATTTGTCATGTGTTCTTTTCTATTATCCTTACATTTATCTTTAAAGCACAACTGCTACTATGGAAAGTGGTTTCCATTTTCTTCCCCTGTTATAGAGGAAAGCTTCATACCAAAACTTTCCTGAAAGCTACTGCCCTTTCTGTCATGCTACTTGTCCATAAACTCCTATTTGACACAAAAATGATACAGAAAAAGGCCAATGTGACCAGTTTATCAGTTTATTTAAACTTATACTGAATTTTATATTAATAGTGCATAAACATTCAAGATACGCATTCAAACAGTATTATAATTGCTAAACAGAGTTAACAGTACTTGTGTCAGCATGGAAAATGCTCACCAAATGACCATCCCAAATACAAGCAGCATCTAAACCTTCCATTCATTCTTATTAAGCAAAAATCCAAAACCCAAAACCCAGGACTCTGCTGACTCCTAAATTTGTACCTTCCAACAACCAAAATGTAGGGAACAGAAGAATAGTTCAAAGCCCGAATTCCCTCTTATACTGCCCTACCCTAAACCCTAAGAAAGAATGAAGGGAGGGTAGGTTTGCAACAAAGAACACACTAAAGAGGGCAGCCTACACTGTAATCTACCTATATAAAACCTCTATAACCATCCCCCTCCCCACCCCTAGCACCACCTGACCATTCATCCATCCTTTTCTTAATCCATCCTACACCAAACTGTCCTTGGTAAAACCTCTTACCATTCCCCAACAGCTTCAAAGCCTCACACCCCTCCATGTCACCCTTATTCTCCCAGGCACATATGGACAAAAGCACCTGCCAGCAAACTTAATTTGTCCATAAGCCCTTCCTCATCCCAAAATGACACACAAAAAGGCCATTGTGAACAGTTTATTTAAATTTATATAGTATTTTACATTCACAACACATAACCATAAAAGGCAAGCATTCTAACAGTATTATAAATATTAAACACAGATAATATAACTTGTGGCAGTATGCAAAATGCTCATAGAACCCCTCCCCTGAATACAAGCATCATTAAACCTTCTCTTCATTCTGATTAACCTAAATCCAAAATCCAGGGGCAGCATACCACCACTCACTTCTGAATTGCGTACCCTCCAACAACCAGACATGGAGGAACAGAAGAAGGTTTCAAAACCTGAACCCCTCTTACTCCACCCACCAGCCTACCAATGGAGACTGTTCCCCCTTCCACTATATATCAGACATCAAATCTTTCAAAAACAACACAAGGCGGACATTATAAATGCATTTTATCTATTCTATACCAGCACTCATCTCATCCCTATTGTCCAAATTCCTATGATCAACTACATGCAAACTCATCCTGACCACCACCCTGACCACTCTATGGTCCACAAGATGTCTGGCCCTTTTTAGCCTCATGAATTTATCAGCTTGCCATCAAACTAATCTAGGTATAATCGCAGACCTCATCCCAGTAATCTGGGTGAATTTATGTCTTAATATCTAATCACTAACAATCTGCCATTTTTCAGAATTCAACCCAAATCATTTTCTCCCAAACAGATTATCAGAATGTGAGGAATGCCTTATGCTAGATGTATGCAACATCTTGTCCCTCCATTAAGGACTGCTGACATATACCCTCATATAAGCTATCCAGATTCAGCCATCTGACCATGCTTGACCCACTTTTTTTTTTTTTTTTTTTTTATAAAATATGAGAACATCCACTGTGCCTGCATCATGCCTAACTCCTAACTCTAGTAAAAGCCCCTCTCCGTGGCTCTGACTATTTCCATGACTATGCAGGGGAGGACTATGAGGCAGCAGACATAACAGAGGCAAGCTTTGCAAATAAAACCAAGACAGTACCAAGCCCACCCACAGGGGAGATGCAGACACCCATGAATGGATGCATGACTCATAGACCCCTCACCAGTCATCAAGACCTTGAATAAGTACCATACATTTTAATCAGTACCAACAACAAAACACTGTGACAAGCATTATCTGCATGAACCACAGAAAGAAGGGTGTAAGGGTTTGGGGGGGGGGTGTAACCGCTTGCTATTCTCAAACACCTACTACTCCAGCATTAGGGCCACATGGCTTAACATTCGCCATATACACTATGCTTAGCAATCTGCCCCCCACTAAAAAACTGATATCAAAATACCATACATCTAACTGATAATTCCTCAGTTAATTACTGTTTACTTTATTGCATTATACTACATAATTACAAGGCCTCACTTTGGGTCACTTGGACATGAGAGTACATTTTTGCACAAAACCTGTGCTTAAGAGGCCAGCACACACTCTAACCTCCCTATATATAACCTCTCTAACCACTCCCTTCCTCCACTTCACTACATCACTTACTAATCCTAGTGCCTCCCTACCATTCATCCATCCTTTTCATAACCCTTGGTCCACTAACATAGCCTCAGAAGAAACTGTTATATTTCCCAACAGCTGATAAGCCCTAAGCCTCCCACCCCTCTCTGCCCCCCTTATCCTCACAGGTGTTTCTGGAAAATACATCTATCAGCAAACTTCATTTATCACTTCTGGTTTGCTACAAATAAAATGTATTCACTGACTCAGCCTCTTTTCTATAAAATTGTATTTCATTTTTTAAATACTTGCAAAAGGCATTTTGTTCATAGGTTTATAGGTTCATAGAAGGTTACTAGGCCAACGGACCTAGAGTCCTTACAAGCCCAGCCATATTTATCATGAGTTGCCACAATTGCCGGTGATTAGGTGAGTGAAGTTCGCAGAAATAAGAGTCTATGGTAGTTAATAACGACTTCCTCTGTCCAGGACGGGCATGGGTGCCACCCCAAGAGTGAATTTGTAGCCACCCATCCATTGATCTAGGTTGCATTTGAAGATGGTCAGGAAGTTCTGTTTTACTTGAACTGGAAACTTGCTCCAGAGAAGTGTCAGTCTCTGGGAGATATAGCCATCTCTCCAATCTCTCCAGCATGACCTGTTCATGTCTGAGGCTAGTTTAAGATCCCTGGAGCAAGTGACGCTCAAACAGTTTGATTTATGAATGTGTAGTGTTTCCATCAGGACTGGGTCAGAGACTGCCCTGGAAGCCAGACACAGGTCACTCCTTAGCAACCTGCAGGAAACAGAATACAGTGACAGGGCTTTCAGTCTTTCCGCGTGAGACTTGTTTTGTGTAACCTATAATTTCCTGGTGAGAATCCTCTGTGGTCTCTCCATTTGTTGCAGGTGTCTGGTTAGGTACATGCAAAAGGGAGCATTGTACTCAATTACTGGATTGATGAGGGCTGAGTATAATGGAATTATAGCATCCTTTGATCTAGATGCCATGCCTTTATTTATAAGATGTGCCACAAAGAGAAGGATTTCCTTACTACTGTGGATATGTGCTAGTCAATGTTCAGGTTGCTATCAACCTGAGTACCCAGATCACATACCACTGGGTCTACACTGGGGGGGGGGGGGTGCTGTCTATAATGTAATTAGCAGGGATGCCAGCTTTCCCAAAGGGAATAATAATGCACTTTTTTGCATTTTGCTTTAATACGTAGATTTGACACCAATCATTTGTCTGCCATAACCCTGTCTGCAATATATTAGCAGCACTGTGGGACACTGTGATTACTCCCACTTTGCAAATGTCTGTGAACTTGGTCAGCCACAGGCTGTCTAAGCTTTCTTAGACTTCTGAGAAATAAATTCCGAACAGTAAGGGGCCCAGCACAGAACCCTGTGGTGCTCCACTGATGACTGGTCTTTTACTAAAGGTCTAGTTGCCTACTTTTGCTGTATGTGTGTTGTCAGTGAGCCAGTTGGCTACCCATCTAGTAATGTAGAGTTAGTTCTCAACTGGGAGAGTTTTGCTACAATACCCGAGTGGTGGATCATGTCAAATGCCTTGGCTAGGTCAAGATAGGCAGTATGCACTGTCTGTCCAGGGCCTTGGTGACTTTCTTGAAGAAGTCAACCGTGTTTAACAGTGTGACACCCACCACCACTACTAATATGTGATGGGCACCACTATGTATCACCCCCCCCATGCTGGGCCAGTAATCAAGGAGCCTGAATCCTCACCACTGACATTAAAGAGGGATGTGCACTTGGAATACAAATGGATACACTCAGTATTTCCAGATGCAGACCTCTCTGCTTCAAGTACAATTTCCCTTAAGGGCACACAGGGAACACACTCAGCCTGGGGTCTGGATGTTTCTATATCTGTGTCCTTCTAGGTCCCCAATAAGACTTCCCACTGGTACAGCTGTAGGGTTAGGTCCTCAGCTGAGTGCCCAAGCCAAGTCCTCCAACACCCTTTCTGTAAACCCAGTGCTTTGTGTCCCTGCCCCAAGTAGCTGACACACACACACACACACACACACACACACACACACACACACACACACACACACACTCTCTCTTTTAAGATTTAATTTTCACACACACACACACACACACACACACACACACACACACACACACACACACACACACACACACACACTTGAGAAATGCTGGCACAGATTACTCACTCTACCAATTTTGCCCAGACTATAAGTTAGTTATCACTGCCATCAGTCAATTACTATAAGGTGTAATATTAATACTAATACAATGGTAATAGCTCACCAAGATGTCTAGGCCTTCTGGAGTGGCCCACACAGTGTCACCAAATAAATGTAAGCACTCTCAAAGGTTATATGCTCTCTACAAGAAGCAGCTACAATAAAAGTTTTAAATATATTTAATAATGAATAATAAAAGAACATTAAAATATTGGATATATATTCACAATAAACCACAGAGTTCAAATCACAGGAAATATTAAAAAATACATTGATGGACTGACTCATACAAATAAAGAAAAACACCCTCTAAACTAAGCTTCACTATATTCCCGACTGAATCTAAGAGAATTTACTGTTTCCTAATAACTTACTTGGACAAGGCAAGATGAAACACATGAGAGGTCCTTCTAGTCAGTTTCCCCGAACATAATACTCTATATTCTGAGATTACTCTCTGTAAAATATAAAATCCAGGATGAATTGCAGAATGACCTCATCTGGTCACCTGACTCTATGTTCTCACAGTATCTCCTTTTGAAGTTTGAGACAGGACTTGGCAATGGCAATGCCTAGGAGCTAGAGACATTTATACTTCCTCCCTTCTTTACAAAAGCTAACAGATAATGGCTGCTCCCAGACCTAGTGTCTCCAATCCTACTCAACACTGTGGAGGTGCCGTTTAATGATATAATAGCTCATTTACATTTCCGTTATTCTTCTTAAAATAAGTGAGCTGGTTAATCATTGCTGTGTCAGTGTCATTTATTAAAACATATACATTTAAGTCAGATACCGTAATACATGTACATTTATCTTCATTTCAACAGGGTGCACTGTTGATACATTTTAACCCAATTAAGACAAGCAGAGCTCACAAATACATTTTCAGCACAAACATCTCTACAGATCAGTTTGATATACTAATGACACACAATTATTTACAAAATTCCAGCTAGCTGTGCTGCCCCAAGTCATACATCCACTGCCCTACGTCTCCCTGGCATGGCTGGCAGTACCTCCTATCATCACAAACAGGCATGATCTAATTTTAATGAATCTGAACTGGTTTGGGTCCAGAGTTTACAGAAAACTTATGTCCTTGTTAATAAGGTCCATAATAATTCTTTCCATGGCCTTGCAGATGAGGCTAGTCGAGCTTATGAGCCTATAATTACCAGGGTCTGTTGATGGCCCCCCTTAGAGGGATTACTGTTGCTGTCCTCCATTCCACTGGAACATAGCCAGTTCACAGGCTGTGTTTAAACAGGGATCCAAGGGGGTCTGCTAGGTCATGTTTTAAGTTGTTTAAAAGGCAACTTGGGATGTTGTCTGGTCCCATTGAGGACATGTATTTGGCTTGGAGAGTGCCAAGATGACCAGCTCTCTTTAGCTAATAGGATGAGGAATGGTGGCAGGTATACTTTAGGGGATGACTGGAGGGTACACGGGGTGAAGTTTGTTCCAAATCTGTAAGCTGGCAGGTTGGCTATTACATCTGGTTGAGTATGGTTAGTGCCATCCACAGCCAGTTCAGTGCATAGCTGGGTATTCCCTTTTAGATTTCGGATGTAGTTAAAGAATGCCTTGTGATTATCCTTAGCTAGGGAGCCTATTTTTGCTTTGTAATTAGCTTTGGAGGACTTGAACAGATCTATTATTTGTTTGTTTAAGCTAGAAAGGGATTGTTTCCTCTGCTGAGCCATTTCCATCTTGTTCTTGGACATTATTTTCTTTTTCTTGTTGTATACCTTGTTTATACTAGGCACCCAACAGGGTGGCTTGTTTTTTCAGCAAGACCTGGTTTTAATCTAGTCAGCTACAGCCATCTATACAGCTGCTTAAATGATTATACAGGGCATTGGTGTATACCTCTGTGTAGGAGTCCATGCTATCTGTGTTCAGTAGAGCTCTAAAACTTCTTACACCATCACTTATTAGGAGGTAATCTATCTTTGAAAAATTCTTAAGCTTTATTGAGCTTGATGGGCTATCTGGTCTTACAATTACATAGAACAAGACTGATTTATGGTCCAATATTACTAGGGAGGACATCACACAGGGGGCAATGCAGTGCTCTCCCATGTCAGTCAGTACTGTGTCCAGGACAGTTGAGCTTCTTGTGGGCGTGCTGACTAGCTGTTCTAGAGAATTTGCATTGACAAAGTCCAATAACTTCTGAGCCAGCATGTTTGGGGTCATTTATGTTTCCCAGTTAATGGTAGAATAATTAAAGTCACCCATGAGCAAGGTGTTGGGCTGTATGGCAAGTGACTGCAGTAAGTCCAGGTATGCGGTATGATTTTCCTGTTTCTTGGTGGGGGACCTATAGCTAGCTATTATGTGGTAGGTTGCTTTGCCTATAGTTAGTTGGACATGGAGTAGCTCAAGGGAGTCATACTGTTTGACCAGTCTCGAGGTGTACTTATCCTTAATGACGATGGAAACACCTCCTCCTTTGGTTCTTTCATGCTCATTTTGTGGTCTGAATGTGTGTTCATACATGGCCGGGGTGTCTTTCGTGCCTTTGAACCATGTCTTGGTGAGTGCACAGATGTCAGCATCTTCCAAAGTGAGGAGTGCTTCCAGGGTGTGCAGTTTCTTGTTTAGACTCCTAGCATTAAGCAATAGTACCTTGAGTTTATCTAGAGAGGATTTTGTTATGTTGGGATGTTGGTTATTTTGACACTGCCTAAAATAAGGCACAATAGGGGTGGCTAAATGCCATGTGTGACTTGAATGCACATATTGGGATGGACAGAACAGGATACGAGGACTGCCTGTGTCCACATGGGTGGAGCAACAGGATTAAAAAAGGAGAGGCCATTCTAGACATCTGTCTAGCAAATGGCTTGATAGTAGCCAACACATGGTTGAGAAAGAGAGACAGTCACAAGATCACATACAAAAGTGGCCAAAATGCAACTCAAGTAGACTTCCTCCTAGTAAGGAAAAGGCACTGGGGAAGAATCAATGATTGCAAAATCATCCCCAATGAAACAGTCAGCCCACAGCATAAACCACTGGTTGCCACATTCAGCTGCAAGCAGTGGTAAGAGAAGGCTCTAAAGTCAACAGAGATCAGGCTGAAGACCTGGAAATTGACCGGAGAGAAAATACAACAGTTCAAATACTTACTCAGGGCTCTAGTACCCCAAGAAGAGGAGGAAATAGGTGGAACTGAAGAAGAATGGCAGCGCATCAAAACAGCATGTGTGAGGACTACAGAACAGATATGTGGAAGAGTCAGATATGGAAATAAGGTACATAAGGAAAGCTGGTGGTGGAATGCAGAAGTCCAGGAAGTCATCAAAGGAAAGAAGGAGTGCAGGAAAAAGTGGGAGATAGAAAAGACCAACCAGGCTAGGAAGGAATACTAGTTGGCTAACAAAGAGGCTAAGAAAGTAGTTGCAATAGCAAAGAATAAGGTATCAGAGGCACTATACCAACTTCTGGAAAGTGACTCATCAGGTGACGCAAATAAACTATATCAGGTTGCAAGGCAAAGACAGAAAGGTAAAGAAGATAGTCAGACAGCCTTCATAAGGGATGCCAGCAACAACCTGCTCTCCAGTCCACAGGACATCAAAGCCAGATGGAAGGAGTATTTCCAGCAGCTTCTGAATGAAGAAAACCCCACAGAAGCTGTACTGCCCAAGAAACAGCCTACAATGAGAGAAGAAGAGGACCCCACCCTAGAAGAAGTAAGAACAGCACTAAGGAAAATTAAGTCAGGGAAAGCAGCAGGCTCAGATTAGGTCACAGCAGATACGATAAGGATGCTGGGTGAGATAGTGGAGAAATGGCTTCTGAGGGTACTATTAGCAGTGTGGAGATAAAAGTATATCCCAGATGACTGGAGAATAAGCATACTTATGCCAGTGTACAAGAACAAAGGGGACATCCACAACTGTGGGCAGTACAGAGGAATCAAATTCCTATCACATTGCATGAAAGTTCTAGAGAGGGTGATTGATAAACAAATATGTAGAGTAGTAGAATGTAAGATGGGAGATGAGCAGTTTGGATTCAGATCAGGATGCAGCACAATTGAGCTGATGTTTGCATTGAGACAGATAGCTGAGAAGAAGCTAGAGATGAGGAGAGAGTCCAATTGGGCATTCCTAGACTTGGAGAAGCATATGACAAGGTCCCAAGAAAACTGATCTGGGCAGTACTGTGCTGGTTTGAAATCCCAGAAACATTGGTAGAATTAGTGCAGGCTATGTACAAGGACCCAATAAGTCAAGTACGAATAGTGTTCAGCCTCACAGAGGGGTTCCCAGTGGGAGTGGGTGTACACCAGGGTTCAGGTCTGAGCCAACTGCTGTTCATACTGGTGATGGACTACATTAGCAAACAGATTGGAGGGGACAGATCAACAAAGTTGCTGTATGCAGATGATGTGGCATTACAGGCAAACCCTGAGCAAGAACTCCAGTAAAGCATAGAGCAATGGAATGCAAAACTGAAGGCAGATGGGAATGAAACTAAGCACAGATAAGACAGTGGTAATGGCAGCAAACAGGAAATCAGAAGAAGCTGAGAATTGAGATAGAAAGGAAGATAGTGGAACAGGTAAACAGCTTCAAGTATTTGGGAGGGTGGTTGAGGAGAAGAGAAGTCTGAATGAAGAGGTCAAAGCTAGAATCAGAGGGGCTGTAGCCAACTGACATAGAGTGTCAGGTGTAGTCTATGACAGAAGAAGGCCAAAGAAGCTGAATAGTAAGGCGTACAAGACAGTGGTGTGACCAGTATGGCACAGAAACCTGTGCAGTAAAGGCAGAGCAGATGAAGAAGCTAGAGGTGATGGAAATGAAGTTCATGAGAAGGGTGGTAGGATGCACTCTGTGGGACAGACAAAGAAATGAAGAGATAAGAGAAGAAGCCAAAGTAGATCCAGTTGCAGAAAACATCAAAGAGAACAGATTACGGTGGTTTGAACACGTACAGAAAAGCAGAAGACAATCTGGTGAGGAAGATTTGGAACAGAGAGGAAAAAGATAAGAGGAAACGAGGATGTCCAGCAAAGAGGTAGATGGATTGTGTGATAGAAGATCTGTGACAGTCAGGCATGAGTGTCAAAGAAGGCAGGAGTGTGGCATTGAATCAAGAGAGATGGCAATAGTTAACATGATTCCCTGACCCCATGTAGAAAATGGGAAAAAGGGGCTATGATGATGAGGGGTGGCTAATGCCTTTGCTAATATCTGAAAGCCTAGAGAAGACAGGTGCAGACCATCTCTGGCAAAGCAGCATGGCCTGTTGATCATGTCTTCCCATGCTGACAGATATTGGATCCCCTTGGACTAACACCAGAAACTAAGCGAATTGTTAAACTCAATCATGTTTTGTTTGTATTCTGGCATCATCCTTGGAGAAGGTAGAATGCTGCTTAAGGCTAGACTTATACCTGCCTTTGATACATAATCATTCATGTCTCTCTTCATATAGTCCGCTGAGGTATGTCTCAAGTCATTCACCCCCACAAGGACTATGATGGAATCATACCAGTACTTGTGGTCAAGTGATTTGGGTGCTTGAGTTACTTGATGGATCTTGGAACCTGACAGGCAGCTAACTGTAACTCGCTCCTTATCCAGCCTGGATTGGGGAACATCCATGTGTCTCACAATGGAGACACCTATGACCAATACATTAGGATAATAGGATCATAGGATGTTACTAGGCTAATGGCCCTAGGACCCTTACAAACCTAGCCAAGTTTACCCCTATTTCAATGATCAGTACCAATTGCCCCTGTCCAAGAGGGGCACAGGTAAAACCCCCGGGGTGAATTTATGGTTACCCATCCAATCGTCCAGATTGCATTTGAAGAGGGCCAATGAGGTGCTCTGTTTGACATAAAGTGGGAGTCCATTACAAAGGTGTGGTAACCTCTGGGAGACAAATCAGTCCCTCCAGCAGGTTCTATTAATGTCACATACCAGGTTAAGCTCTTTAGAGCGAATAATTCATGTAACATTTGACTTGCGGATATGCAGCATTTCCAATAAAGCAGAGTCAAAGATTGCCTCTGAGTAGTCTGTATGAAACAGAATAAAGTGACAGTGATTTCAGATGATCCACATAGGACAGATGCTGAAGAGATTGAATTTTCCTTGTGAGGAAACTTTGTGGTCTCTCCAATTGCTGCATGTGCTTAGAAAGGTACATACCAAAAGGGGCGTTGTACTCAGTTATTGGCCTGATGAGGGAAGAGACCAGAGAGGTTATAACTTCTTTATTTCTGGATGCAATGCCCTTACTTATGAGTTGACCAATATAGAATGCCCTTCTTACCACTCTGGAGACATAGTGATCAAAAGTAAGGTTGCTGTCAATCTATGCACCCAGGTTTCTCCCACTGAGTGCATACTTAGGGTGCTGTTATTGATGTGGTAGTTAGTAGGAACATCACACTTACTGAAAGGGTTGATAATACATTTTTTTTAAATGAGTTTAAAGCCATGACTTTGGCACCAATCATTTGTTTGTATAAGACCCTCTTGTCAGATGTTTATATCATTTGAAGATTCTATGACCTCTCCCAGTTTGCAGTCATCAGCAAACTTTGTCAGCCACAGACCTTTAGTTTTGGCTTGTACTTCGGAGAAATAGATTCCAAACAGTAGAGGTCCCAGGACTGATCCCTGTAGAACATCACTGGTTACAGGTCTGCTGTTGGAGGTGGATTCCCCTATTTTGACTATATGGGTTCTGTCAGTGAGCCAGCAAGTGACCCATCTAATGATATAAGGGTTGATACCTAGCTGGGGTGAGTTTGTCAATGATATGTGAGTGGGGGATAATTTCAAAAGCCTTGGCTAATTCTAGGTAGGCTGTATGCAAAGATTTCCCCTCATCCATGGCCTTGATGACTGTCTCAAAGAAGTCCACCAGGTTTAACAGGCATGATCTCCCTTTGACAAATTCAAACTGAGTAGGGTCAAGTGTTTGGAGATCACCTATATCTTTGTTGATAAGGTCCATGATGATTCGCTCCATGGCCTTGAAGATAAGACTAGTCAGGCTAATAGATCTATAGTTCCTGGGGTCAGTGGAAGCACCACCTTTGTGTAAGGGGATAATGGTGGCCATTTTTCATTCAGCTAGTACAAAGCTGGAGCTTAGACTGTGATTGAAAAGAGTACCCAGTGGTGCTGCTAATTATTGTCTGAGCCCATTTAGGATGCAACCTGGGATGTTAACAAGCCCCATACATGTATTTTTGGCCTTAGAGAGGGCATTTATGACCTGCTCTTTAGAGATGCAAGGTAGAGGACAGGTGGTAGGTATGTCATAGTGTATGTGTGGCAGGGACAGGGGGGTGAAGTTTTCACAGAACCTGGCAGTTAACAGGTTAGCTATGTCCACAGGCTCAGTATATGTGTTATTATTAACTAGCAGGTTTTATGGTGTAATGCCTTATGGGCTTATTTGTTGAGACACTTGCATGTGTGTGTTATTATGTATTGTGGTTGTCTTTTTGCATTGTTATGTGTGTAAGTGGTTCCTTTTGGGAGGCCTCTGATCTACGGTAAGTTGCTAGTGAGTCTAGTGTGGGTTTATGTGCTGTGCCCTTATTTAGTGTGGGAAGTGCATGTGTGCTGACAACCTGTTTGGCATTTGATTTGTTCTTATGTGAGAGACTTGCCTCCAATTTCATAGTGTAACTACATCTCTCACATAAAGTATTTGTTTGTTTCAGGATTAAGTGGTTGTCCGTATACATGAGACAATTGCTTCATTGCCTCAGGATGCTCATGTCTATCAGGTTGGCCAGAGAGATGATGGGAAACTGCCCATCCATGATAGCAGGTTCTTACTGTATATTTTATTAGGGAAGGTAATGGGTTAATTTGACAGGACTGTGCTTGTAGTGCCGAGATTACAAGAAGGACCTATGCTTTGTGTAGGCTAAGGTTGATCAATAAGGCAACACTGCTCAGTGAGCAACTGAGTTGCTCCTAGAGCAGCAGAGAATCTTGGAAGGGTTTCACTGACAACCATTTAGGGAAGAACTGAGCTTCTAGGCTTTTGTGTCTGTACAGGGTACTGGTAACCACTGCTGAGTGAAGAGCAGCACCATGCAAACACGAGACTGAAATACGAGAAAAGAGAAACAAGTTTTAAGCTATCTACCAATTCAGAAAGCACACAATGAGCCTTTCACCAGCAATCCGTAACTCAGACAGGTTAGATCAGCACTCTTTTGCCACAAGAGTGCAGAAAAACACCTTCTTAATGTAGAATAGCTGGTTTGGAGCCCAAGTGTAAGAAGACCACACAAACTACCAACAACAGCCCTACAACTAACAAATACAATGTATGTAATACAGTGCAAAGCAGCAGCAGACACTGCAGTTTTTTTTTGAAACTGTTGAAGTATGGTCAAATTTCCTACAACATTACCATTGCATTGACTTATTTCACTCTTACATAAACATTTATACTTTCTCCAGCCTTCATCAAGATTTATCTCTACCAAAACTTTGTACATTTTATTTTTCTTACTAATCAAATTCTTAACATATCTTGGTATATATGGGATTTGGCTAAATTTTATTCTACTTAAATTCTACTTAAATTGATTGTCAAATTATAATTTGTAAATAGAGTCATCAGATCTCCCTATGCAGCCTGCATGTGGAGAAATGACAGTGTCTTTGTGGGACTGGCAATAACTGAGTTTTTTAAGCATACATTTTGTAAACAAGTTGGTCAAAAAGTTATTGTCAGCCTTGCTAGGTACATTCTTTTACTTAGTCATGGTGTACCAAGGCAGAAAACTCAGAGATGTTGACTTTATCTTTAATTAAAAATTAAAAATAAGAGGCCTAGTTTATTCAAGACTTTTGTTTGTAATGTTATATATCATGTTAATATAAAGAGAATAACTTTCTCAGGTTCCTTTTAAATCAAACTCCATTTGATAATCGGGAAATTAAAGTCACCCATAATTAGTAAATTCTCTGACTGCATTTTACATGAAGTGGACTCATAGGTAGTTACTAGGCATGCTGTCCATGAGACAATTGAGGAGTCCAGCCCAAATTCTTAGTTACCCCAAAGCACTGTCTGAGAGAATCAAAACCTGAACCACAGAAAAGTAATTGCTTAACTCCTCATAGCCTTAGTCCTCTGCACTAACTGCCAGACAAATGTGCTGTTACTCTAGTTCTCTAGACAAAGAGTTGATAGGTCTGCATAAATGGAACATTTTCAGGTATAATAGTAATCCCTTTCATATTTTTCTCACAAGTTATTTTGATACACAGATCTGTGTTTTAGGTTTTTCATTCCTTACAATATTCAATTCCTTTTTATATATAAACAATGCCACTCCACCTTCTGATGTATACTTTCTTTCACTGCTGATGCTAGAGAACACAGTGCTTGCTGTACCCG
Source organism: Protopterus annectens (assembly GCF_019279795.1). NCBI lineage: Eukaryota > Metazoa > Chordata > Ceratodontiformes > Protopteridae > Protopterus > Protopterus annectens. Next base: position 1,794,137,683 of record NC_056733.1, on the reverse strand, counting down.
ATTCCTCACCATTCAGCCCTACATCTTTCAGTACACTAGTGTCTATATCATTGTGCTTTAACATTTGTGTCTACTTTTCTATCCTTCTGTTTCTGCTGTAGATATTGGTGTAATGGCACCATGTGCAATGAGTCAGTACCCCTGGGTGTGCAAATAAGCTGCTAGGATGAAAAAAGTGGTGCTCAATAAAAACATCTCCTGTTGTTATTAACTCTGTTTATACTTTGATACCTACTTGACTGGAGTATAAATTATCCTTTCGATAAAAATTAAGAGAAGAAAGAACCCTAGCAGTCCATATAAGTCATGCCAATTAGTTCAGTGTATCTTTCCAGATAAGTGTCTGCTCTAGCTACTTTCAGGTTTGTTTTCTCATCCTTTACTACCTATTGGGGTGGATACCTCTGCCCCATTATTTATTTTGTTTTCTCATGTCCTATAACACTTTATTAGAGCTTAAAGAAATCTGAATGGCAGTCCTTTTCCCTCTTAGAAGTGTAAAACCTGATAACAAGTCCCAGCACTTCAAAAAACAAACAGCAATCTAAACAGAAAAAGGACATTTTGAAACCAAGTACTGCCCTTTCAAGCATTTTTGCATTCTTGATTTGGAGACTATACCCCCCTTACTGCTGCATCTTGTATATCCTGACTCTGAAATCTGATATGAAGAGGTCCACCCTCATCAGCAGTAGGACTAATGCCTTCAGATATTAGGCAGCTTGACATCTGAAACTTTCCCAGACCACTAACCATTCTACATTTAGGGGCAATGCTCTGGAAAAAGCTTCCACTCCTGATTTCTTTCACTGTGCATTAAAGCAGAATCATTGCATATTTCTAAGCAAAATATTTCATTTTTTTCACCCTTTCAATCATGTTTGCCTTAAAAGTTTTCGTAACTGTACCAGCACCTCCCCAGGCCTCAGGCATTTTTTACTTCATCCTTTTTATCATGATGTTCTGTCTGTTCTGCTATATTTTTGTGGTTGTATGTTTGAACTTTACACTACTGGTGTTTGCGGTTGTTTACAGTTACCCCCAAAAATTATTTTCTGGTAAAACTTCATTATGTAGAGGGAAACATTAAAAAATAAATAAATGCAGAAAATTATTTTCCAACACATATATTCTCTGTATGTCTATTTCTTAGGCGAACAATATTTTTCTGTATCTGTGATATTTGCAAGCCTTCACTCCAAAAGAAAAGAAAAAATAAGCTGAAATTATTTAGAATGGGACAAGGTTCTCCCATGGAGTTTTGGTCTTGAACGTTGCTTTGGGGACAGATCTTTCAACTTCTAGGGTTATCAGCTGTTCAAGCAAACTCTTCCAGATAAAAAAGACATAGATAAAAAGGAACATAAGAATTATAAGGTTAGAGAGTACTTTCCAGGTCCTCAACATAAAAATGTAGAATGGAGGCAAATTGACTTCCATTTATTGACTTCTAGTGTATCTAAATTATGGGTAAAGATACTGTCTGAAGAGTCTCTTGATAAATTTGTTAAAACTGAAAGTGTGACTTCTTTGCCTAATTCTGAGGTGCACATAATTTTGGATGTAATCCCATTGTCAGTAAATTGTTTTAGATGCTTCTCCACACTTCCACTAAAGAACGGCTATAAGAAGTTGATGGATTTAAGATCCAGTAAATAATGCCTGTTGACTTTTCTCTCTCTGCTAGCAGGGTCAATACAGGCACTTTTTATGGTCCACAGTTTCATCAAAATTTTCCTCGCTTTGCTCACTGACCTCCATTTCAGTGTTAACCCACTATGTATTGATCTTAATGTTGGCAACTTTGGTAGTTTCAACTGTTGTCTCATTATGGGGACCACAGTCTTAAAAGGTGAATTCTTCCATGTCACCTTTGCCATTTAATGCTGGTGGCCTCAATGACAATGCTGCCAACATCTAATGATCCTTTTCCTTCAAGATCAGAGGTTGGCCCTTTGGGATCAAGCTTGCTCCTGATTTGTGTTTGCATCTATGACTTGACTGCCTTAGATGGATTGACTTTCTGACCTTCACCGTCAAGGGTTTAGATACTGCACCCAGGTTAATTAAAATGTTGATCCCCTTTTGATGGTCAGTATGTTGGGGCTAACTCATTTGATTCAACGGTGATATGAAAGATCTGATTTCTGGTAGCAGGAGTCAGTGCCTTTGCTTCTGATGCTGATTTGATGCTGACACTGCTGATGCAGACTATTCTGATTATTTTACCCTCAGGGCAGTTACCTGCAACTGGCTGTAGAAACTTCCTTGTCTGGACTTCCGATGATCCTCCCTTTCAGTCCACAAGACACTAGAATTGGAAACCTCTTGTAGACTTGTTCCCAGATATCTTTGCCAGTTGAAGCTTCTTCATCATCCTTGGACCCATCACTCTGAAGATTGTTAGGAAGCATATATGCAGAAAGAAGCATTTGGACTCTCTTCTCGAGTCCACTACCACAGATGTCAAGAAAAAAAGTGTGAATTACTCTCATTCCACCAGATGAGCACAGATTTGGGGGGATACTTGAAATAATGAAACAGAGAGGGAGATAGCCCACAAACTCATCAACCTGTCTGCAAAGGATATTGCAAATTGCTTTCTAGACTCCAGCCTTCTTCCTGGGTGGCCTGTTATATGCACTAAATGGTTTAGCTAGTAGTTAGGTCTGCATGGCACCTGCAGTGATGACTCAATAAAACAATGGTGCTACTGCCAACTGCATATAGTACACAACGATAACACACCAAAATAATTTATTCCATAAAGCTTTCGGGTCCTGCAGTGATGAGACAGACAAGTTCCTCAAACCTCCTAAAGACAAACCTGATTCTATTGTGGATGTGGCAGCCCTTAAAAAGTCTCTGACACTGCAAAGTGCTACTGTCCATCCCTCAGATTAGGATTTAAGAGCCATGGACGGATTTGGGAATCTCAGTTACTCTTCCTTGATATTTTCCCTAAGGCTGAAAAACTCCCTCTTTCAGTGAAAGCTGGTGAATGAAATGAGCCATTCTGTGGATGAGTTGTCAGAGTGACACTGTAAACTCAAGCGGCAATCACAAATGGCATCTATATCCTCAGCTGCTGACCTCATCATGAGACTTATAACAATTCGTCTAATGGAGTGACTCAACAGCAGGTCCAGGCATTGATGTATGCCACTATGCTTGTCTGTGCCTGACTGACTTTCACTGTAGATGTCATGGTGACCTTTACCAATGCATCTTTTGTTGGATCTGCTACTTCAACCAAAACATCACAGGTTACCTGAAGAACACAAACAAGTAGACAAAAGGCTTTCTACTGTTATTGCCATTACATCTCAGATTCTGCAACACGCCTTTTCTAGGTCACAGTGATTCTTCTATCATCTCTGTTTGTGACATGCCAACAGCAATAAAACACTCAGAATTGTAGAAGTACCAAAGTGGCTGTGGTAACTTATAGAATTGTTTTCAGTCAACAGGTATGGCTAGCCATCATGCAGTATAGGTGGATATCGTTAATAATAAACCTGAGGCCATTTGATTCCCTTACACACCTCTTCCTAGCCCTACTCTCTCAACTTGCCAGATGTCCCACCCTGCCAAAAGAGTGCTGCAAGAATGGATATGTTAAACCTTGTAAAGAAAAGAGCTATACAAGAAGTCCCACTAATCAGGAAAGGGATTAGGATATTGCTCCCGGTTTCTTTTCCGACCCCCTAAAAGATCAAGGACCTCAGATCCATACTAGATTTGAGGTAGGCTAAATGAATTTATATCCCCAGAGAAACTGGTCACAATGTAGTCCATCCTTCCTTGTCTGGCATAAGAGGACACATAATGATTGCCACTGCATCCAGGAAATGTTTGTGCATCCAGGTAGAAAACAAACCTTATCCATTACAAACTCTTGCATTTGCTCTCAAATCATTCTCAGGTTCATAGGTTCATAGGTTCATACTAGGCTATTTGCCCTAGGGCATTTATAAGCCTAGCCAGACTGTGTTTGACTTTCACCACCCATTTTAAATTAATTTTGCTATGCCCTTTTTCGAGGTTAGTATACTGTGCCTCTGTCTAACAGTGACACAGAAGTGATACCCAGGGTAAACCTACGATCTCCCATCCACTCATCAAGATTCCTCTTGAAGAGAGTCAATGAGGGACTCTGCCTAACCTGGACTGGGATTTTATTCCAGAGTGAAGGGAGCCTCTGGATTATGAATCTGTCCCTCCAGCATGTCCTATTTATTTTAGTGCTGAGGTTCAAGTCTCTCGAGCGCGTAGCTCGATGGGATTTGGATTTTCTGAGGTGCAGCATGTCCCTTAATTCCGGGTTGGACATGGCTTTATATGTCAGGCACAGATCGCCTCTGAGCAGGTGGTATGCCACTGAGTAGAGCTGGAGTTTCTTTAACAGGGCAGCATATGGCATCTGTTTGAGCCCTTTGATCCTCTTGGTGAGGTACTTTTAGGGTCTTTCCAGTTGCTGCAGGTGTCTGGTAAGGTACATCCCAAAAGGGGCATTGTACTCAATTATGGGCCTGATGAGGGATGAGTAAAGAGGCACGATGACCTCCCCTGATCTAGATGTGAATCCCTTCATGATTAGGTGGGCTATATAAAATGTTTTTCTAACCACTTTGGCCACGTGGTTGTCAAATGAGAGATTGCTATCAACTTGGGTCCCCAGGTCCCTAATTACTTCTTCTGTACTTAATGGATTACCACCTATGTGGTAATTTGTGGGCACTTTGTTTTTGCCAAAGGGGATGACTATACACTTTTTGGTGTTTAGCTTGAGGCCATGGTTCTGGCACCAGTTGTCTGTTTCTATGAGGCCCTTTTGGAGGATGCTTGTGTCAGCTGGAGAGTCAATTATGGCACCCAGTTTGCAGTCATCTGTGAACTTGGTCAGTCACAGTCCTTCCATGTTGGCCTGTACCTCCGAGAAATATATACTGAACAAGAGAGGTCCCAGGACTGAGCCTTGTGGGACACCACTTGTAACTGGTTTGGAGTCTGACATGGCTCCAGCAATTCTAACCATGTGGGTTTTGTCCTTGAGCCAGTTTGCAACCCATCTAGTGACATAGGGGTTTATATTTAAGCTGGTGAGCTTATCTATAATGCCTGAGTGGGGTATTGTATCGAAGGCTTTTGCGAGGTCCAGGTAGGCTGTGTGGACCACCTTCCCCTTGTCAATGGCCTTGGTGACTGTTTCAAAGAAATCGACCAGGTTTAAGAGGCAGGATCTGCCCTTAACAAAGCCGAACTGGGTAGGATCCAGTGTCTGTAGGTCCCCAATATCTTTATTTATGAGGTCCATGATGATCCTTTCCATAACTTTGCAGACCAACTAGTCAGGCTTATGGGGTGATAGTTTCCAGGATCCGTTGAGGCACCACCTTTGTGGAGAGGGACCACTGTTGCTGTACGCCACTCTTTGGGTACATATCCTGTAGTAAGGCTGAGATTGAACAGTAGTTTTATGTTTGGGTTTAGCTCTTCTTGGAGTTCATGTAGGATGCAGCCCGGGACACCGTCTGGTCCCATTGATGCTGTGTTTTTTGCTTTGGAGAGGGCGGCTCATACCTGAGCATCTGAGATGTCAGGGGGGCAGCACTCTGCTGGGATAGATATTTGCCCTTTTGGTGGGGGGGGGGTTGCGCTGAACCTGTCAGCTAGGATGTTGGCAATGTGTGTGGGTTCGATGTATTTTTTGTCATTTTGGACTAATTCTGAGCATATCTTGGAATTTCCACCCACGTTCTTAACATAACTAAAGAAAGCCTTGTGATTATCCTTAGTGTCCTGTGCAATTTTTCTCTCGAAGCTGGCCTTAGACGATTTTATGAGTGCCCGTAGTTTTTTGCTAATACTGATCAATGATGCCTTCCCTTTTTGGGATTTTGCTCTATCATGTAGTAGCTTCCTCCTTCTATTGTATAGTTTGTTTATGGCTGGGGTCCACCAGACAGGATGTCTGCCTTTGGAGGATTGGGTCTTGGTTTTATTTGAGATTGCATGATCCATGCATTCCTGAAGGTGTTCATAGAATGCGTTTATAAAGGATTCTGCGGTCTGGGCCATATTTTCTACAGGCTCGGGGGCTTTGAAGGATTCCACCTCAGTTTTGAGGAGTGTGAAATTTGCTTTAGAGAAGTTTTTCACTGTGGTTTTCTGGGCAGGGGGTGGGGTCGGGATGTGAATATCCAGTGAGATTAGTTTATGGTCTGATCTTACCAGTGAGGGATACATTTCTGGTCTGGAGCATAGAGTTCCCATGTTGGTGATGATCAGGTCCAGTATGTTTTCCCCTCTTGTGGGAGTGGTAACAAGTTGTTCCATAGCATTTGAGTTTATAAATTCTAGGAACCTTTGGGCTAGGGTGTTGGAGCTAGAGTAATGCTCCCAGTCTATGTTTGGGTAGTTGAAGTCGCCCAATATAATGGTGTTTGGAGAGACCTTCATATTTTCCAGTGTTCTCAGGAAGGCCGAGTGGGGTTCCTGGGTTTGGGAGGGTGGTCTGTAGCAGGCTATAAACTGGAAGGCAGTTTCACCCACTGTTAGTTGCACATGGATAGTCCCTGATGCTTCGTGCTGTGCCACCAACCTGAAGGTGTGGGTATCTTTGACGGATACTGATACTCCCCCTCCTTTTGTGGTTCGGTCCAAGTTTTGGGGTCGAAAAGCATGGTATGAGGTATAACCTGGTAGTGCTGGGGTGCTCACGGGAGCCTTGAACCAAGTTTCTGTTACTGCACAGATATCGATGTTCTCCATTCTAAGGAGAGTTTTGAGTGCATGCATCTTGAGGTTTAGACTTCTGGCATTGAGTAACATTACTCTTAGTTTCTTATCACTTGTGATACCTATGAAGGTGGGTTTGTCTTTTGAGCCTTGCCTAAAAAAGGCACTATGGGGGAAGCAAGAGCCTTTGCCAATATCCGAAAGCCCAGGGGTGACAGGTGCAAGCCATCCCTAGCGAAGCATCGTGGCTTGTCGAGCATGTCATCCCAGGCTGACAGGCATTGGATCCCCTTTGGATGACACCAATACTTAAGCCAATTGTTGAAATTGATCATCTTGTCTTCATATTGTGGCATCATTATTGGTGAGGGTAAGATGCTACTCAAGGTCAGGGTCATACTAGCCTGGGCTACATGCTCAGAGAGCTCCTCTATGTCTCTTTTCATGTAGTACATGGAGGTACGTCTCAGGTCATTCACATTAGCATGGACAATGACTGAGTCATATTTGTACTTGCCTTGGAGTGACCTGAGTGCTTGTGTTATGTGGCGGATCCTAGCGCCCGACAGGCAGCTCACCGTGACCTTCTCCTTGTTCAGCCTGGTGAGCGGGACGGCAGTGTGCCTGACGATAGAGTCGCCTATTGCAAGTGTATCAGGTGTGTTGTTTAGCCTTAAGGGCAGTGACTGTTTGGCACACTGGCTTTGTGAGCTATGTGTTGCACGTGTTTTGTTCTGGGGTAGCGGTTGCTTGGGTGTCTGCTTTGGAGGTCTCTGCTGCTTAGGCAGATTTTTATTTAGAGCCTCCGAGTATGTTTTTGTGTGTTTATGTGTTTGGTTTGCTGTCGTGGTAGGTCTATGTGAGACTGGAATTGTAGTGAGTGTGGTTTCCTTCTCCTCCTGACTGGTTACGCCAGTACTGAGTTGAGAGAGCTTAGCCTCCAGTTTGGCTATATGGTTGCATCTCTCACATATGTTGGAATTTGTTGGGAGGAGGAGGAGACAGTTGTCTGTGTACATGAGGCAGTTGTAACGTTGCCTCAAGATTCCCAGATTCACCAGCTGGACCAGAGAGGAGATTGACAACTGACCTTTGGACATGCTAGAATAGTATTGGGAATTCCTTTATAATTGAAAAAAAGGGCCAATGGGGAACAAGGTACTCAAGGGGAGTTTGTGAGGGTGTAGTGCTTTTAATTTTTTAGTGCTGACTTATATAATTGCTTTAGTGAGCAAGTACCAGGTAACTTAAATGCAATGTGTTACAGGTAACTTAAATGCAAAAATGACAAACAGTAACTTTCTTTCAAGTGAAACAAGGAAATAAGTACAGTAAGCAATGCAGATATTACTAGGGATCCACAGAAGTGCTGAAAAGCCGCGTTTTAGGTGGAATTAGTGTTTCAGGGAAATAACAAGCAAACAAACAACAAGCATACAAACAAATCTAGATTCAGCAGGCCTGGATCTAGTCTATGCTACAGCAAACAAGGTGTACCAATTTCAGTAAGAAACAGTTCAAATATGCAGGCACTATAAGCCTTTAACCAGAAATTCCCATCTCAGAAGGGCAGAGTCCAGCCTCTCCTCCCACAAGAGTGCAGACCACGAACCTTCTTAATGTAAAATAACTGGCCTGAAGCCCAAGTGCTTAAACCAGAACTAATACACTTTTAGAATAACAGACACTGAGCCCTCAATCAGCAGTTCCCAACTTAGAAGGATGTAAGCTACCTGCTTACAACTCAGGATGTTCACCATATCTGTTTCTATGGTTCCAGTGAACCAGAGAGTCTACCAGTGGTGAAACTGTTTCCTTATCTAGATGACTTGCTCCTAGTAGCTCCAATAATGAACGTGTTGATTTCTTCTCTGGAGTCTTTTGAGTGTTTTCCAGTCTTTGCGTAATGTAGTGAACACTCAAAGTCCCAGATGGAGCCCTCTCAAAAATCTGACTTTTATAAAATGCATCCTGGATGTTCTGTCCTGCAGAGTTACATTTCTGACAATGGCTTTACACTCTGACCCTAACTTTGGGCAGTCCTTTCTATGTCTCCACTCCTGTAGTGTCAGTCACCATAGTCATACCTGGGGGGAGAGCACTGACAAGGACAGATTGTTCAAGATGTATGATCACAGTCAGAGATCAGTATGCATGTCAATGTTCTGGATATGAAAATAGTATTCTTCATACTGCAGGGCTTTCAAGACTCTGTGCCCAAAGGTTTTGTAGCCATTCACACTGACAACATGGCAGTGGCTTGGTATATAAACAAGTAGTGGGGGGGGGGGGGTCACAAACCACCCTTTCTTGAGAAGCACTGAAGAAATGGCAATGGCTTAAGTCAACATTTTGCTTTCTGACTGCCAATCATCTACTAGGAGAAGTCAGTTCTCTAGGTTCCAGAATTTATCACCGCTTCTGATGCCTCATGAGTTGGCCCTTAGCCTATCTATAGTGCAAAATCTCCTCCATCATTGGTGGAAGACTTGCTGTGGCCTCTTTGCATCTCAAACTGACACCAAGTGCAGCAACTACTTTTCCTTCTTCCTTTCTCCAGGGAATCTCCCAGGGATGCACTCATCCAGAAATAGCTCTCTGGACTTCTTTATGCTTTCTCCTAATTCTTCTTATTTGGTAATTCATATAAAAAGTCAGGCAGAGAAAGTCCAAAACCATTCTTATGTTTGACCCATCCTTCCAGGAAGTTTCACTAGAAAATCTACTCACGTCATCTAACTTTGTGTTCTTTCTACTTCACCAATGGCCAGGGACTTTCTCTGTCTGCTTACTCCTAGAAAAACATACAAGAGAGACAGATGCCTGGTGTCAGAGCCATGGCCCCAAGCTCACTGCCAAAAAGTGCATTGTTATCCCCTTTGGTAAAAACTTTGTACCCATGAACTACCACATAGGCGGCAGTCGTCTTAACACTGAATGTGTGATAAGAGACCTTAGGACCCAGGTGGACAGTAGTCTCTCCTTTGATAAACACATTGCCACAGAAGTCAGGAAATCCTTCTACATAGCACACCTCATCACAAAAGGGTTCTCATCCAGGAAAAAAGAGGTCATTGTTCCCCTTTACTCGACACTCATTAGGCCCATTATAGAGTACAACGTCCCTTTTGGAATGTACCACACAAGACATCTGCAGCAGCTGGAAAGGCCACAGAAGTACCTCACAAAGAGGATTACTGGCCTCAAACAGATGCCCTACACTGATCGTCTCAAAAAACTCCAGCTTTACTCTGTATTATATTGCCTACTCCAAGGTGATCTCTGCCTAAAATATAAAGCTATGTCAAACCCAGAGCTGTTGGACATGCTACACCTAAAGAAATCCCAGTCCCTCTGAGCTACACGCTTTAGGGACCTAAACCTTGTCACCACAATAAACAGGACTTGCTGGAGGGATAGATTCCTGTCCCAGAGACTTCCCATACTCTGGAACAAGCTACTCATCTTTGTCAAGCAAAGTTCCTCATTAACACTCTTTAAGAAAAATCTTGATGAGTAGATGGGAAATAGGAAATACACTCCGGGGATCACTTCTGTGGCTCTGCTCGACAGGGGCACAGGAAATTAACTTTCTTGGGTTGGCGTAAGCCAGGGAACTTTGTTGGCTAGGCTTACTTTGGCCCTTGGGCCAATAGCCTAGTACCTACGTATGAACCTATAAGAGAAAGAGGACTTTATTCTAATATGGATTACTTCAAAAGGTTTGGATCCATTCACAGCTCCATTTCTTGCAGTACTTAACTTTTTTCTCTCACATCTTTTACACAATTATGGTATTAATTTATTACTTGTACCACTCCTCTCAAGCTGTCCAAAATTTTGCAAAATGTCCAGATTATTGCCTTGTAGTTTTAGTCTGTATATCTTAAAATTTGTGATTTTCTGGAAATAATTGAGAATTGAAGTCACTAAATAATGACATACATTTGAGATTCAGAATTAGTATCGTTCAGAAAATGCATGCTAACACATAACCTATTATTCTAGCAACTTTCTAAATTTATAAGAGCAATTGACCCATCCTTTGGATAAGATGTTAAACCGAGGCCCCACCTACCTGAGTTGGTGGTAGTTCAGGTGGATGTAAAAGATTCCCACATGGGTTTCAGGCACCTAGCTGGTGAGAAATTTTCCTGTGGTAAATTTGGTTGGGGGCACATGACTCAAATGACATTCAGTTGCAAAGACATATGGCTGTTGCAAATTCCCTGTGGCACAGTGAAACATGTAGCACCATAAGCACAGCTTCAATAAACAAGTGCATGTGGTCAGGGGAAGTAATGTGAGTTGTGCTTGATATACAGTACATATTTATGTAACTACAACATGTAGAAGTGTGCTACAGCATGGAGGAAACCCTGCATACTGCTACAGTCATACTTATGATGCAGTATGTGTTTTAGGTAATGTTGCTTAGACACTGTGAAGGGGTAATGATCCAAACACACCATTAATAAAGGCATTTCCCATTGCACACTGCATTTTTACTACCACTGCCATGCCCATTGGGCATCCTGCTGCTGATGCCTACTGTATTGCCTGCTGTCTCTTGGTGGCCAGAGACATTATTTTCCCTCTGTGCACTTGGCTATTGAAGATATGGATTGGTGCTGCATGCTTCTGTTTGTCTATGGGGATTTGCAACAGCCATATGTTTGTCAAGCTGAATGTCACTTCAGCCTTGTGTTCTCAACCAAATGTACCACAGGGAAATGTCCCAGTGCCCACCAATATGATAGCATCTATGGAAAAGTGTAGCGGAGATTCACCAATTCCCTGGCCAAAGTTCCCCTAGTAGCATAGTACCATAAATATTACCTTTTGCTTCTCCTGAAAAGAGGGCACTAGTCTCTTGGGACTAACCTGGACAACAAAAATATTAAAAATGTGTCCCTCATTTTTGTTGCTGTTTCCCCCCTCCCTATTATTTTTGGCCTTATCCAGAATTTTTGAGCTAAGAGATTGAGGGGTATACTGTTCACCTTGTTGCTGTTTCTTTTCTCCCAGGTTCTAACACTTTGTCATTAACATTGTTGATAGTATGTTTGGCCTTTTCCTTCACTGACCTCATGTTAAGGATCATATCCCTCCCTAGTATTTGTACTTTGTTTTAGAGAAACTTAGTATTTCTTCTTTTGAACTAGCTGCAACTATGGAGTTAGGATATTTATAATGAAAAACCACTCTTCTTTCTGGCCATTACTTCAGCTAGAAGAATTTCTGAGTTGCAGGCATTATGCATCAATCCTGCACACCTGATCTTTCACCAGGATGGAGTGTCATAGTGTACAAATCTATTGTTTATGCCCAGGGTAGCTATTAAGACAAACTTTAACCAGTCGATCAACCTACCTATAGTTTTCCCCCTATAAGTCTAACAAAGTTGAATAGCTGCTGTATTGTATGGATGTCCAAAAATATCTCAGAGTTTACATATCCAGAACCAAATCTTTAATGAGTTTTATTTCTTTTTAATTTTTATGTATTTGTGAAGTTGATAAGCTCACTGTACATGTACCCCTTTCAGGGGTGACCTAGGAATATTGTCTGGTTAAGTGGCTTGCTAACAGGGATGCAGTAGGCAAATGTAGATGGAATAAATCAAACACTAGACTCTGGGGAGCAGGAAGCAGTTCAATAACAGCTCAGACAATTCCATCTTTATCTAACAGTACATTGCAGTCTAAACCTTTTAAAATGACTTTATCCAAATGCTTGACTGACTGTATTCAATTCTGCTCTGAATAATACAATAAAAACTTGGTCCTCAGTACCCAGAACTCACTTAAATGGGATTGTGACTACATCCAAAGCCTTTTTCTTAAAATATTTTGGTTTATAGGTAAGTACTAGGCTAGCTGTCCTTGTGGACCATTTTAAGCCTTGCATATTTCCCATAGTGAGAATAAAACATTGTACTTCTCTGTGAGATAAACATCTTAATCGTTATGCCAATCCTCAGCCCTGTTCATAGGTAAGCACTAGGTTAGCTGCCCTTATGGCCATTTTAAACCTAGCCAGTTTTTCCTTGGTAGGAGTCAAACTCCGTATATCTTGTTTGTGAGGTAAATACCTTAACAGTTATACCAATGGATCCTTAGATGATATCTGATGATGTCATTATGTGGCTTCATTGAACATTTTCAAAAGATAGTGTAAGCTGGAAGTTATGTCTAGATTTAGGTCTTCCTTTCGGGCCAAAGTTCTAAACTATTTTCTCATGAAGGTGACCATCCCGTTGCCATATGAAGATAATTTAGAGCCTTCAGTAAAAACCAGTATAAAACTTCACTTGGAGTTGTACAGCAAGGGAAAGAAAAGGAAACCGTGGCAACTTTGACGCAGTCAATGCTGTGCAGTGATAGGTTAGTGAGTTCCCATGTGAAAGAACAATGGGTGACACAGGATGAAACTGAATGGAATATGGCATGGGAAGATGCTCTGAAACTTTCCATAGAATGCCTACAAAAAAATGGAGAACAAAGAATGTACCCTCAATTTTGAAGAAAATGATCTAAGGGAAGAGTCGCTTGATTTAATAGAGATGGATAGACATATTAAGATCAATGAAAGAAATAGACTACAGAACGTCAGTAAGAACCAAATTGTTAGAAATTTCTTCAAACAAATGAACACAGTAATCAAGACTGTTCATAGAAACTGATGTAATATAACAGAAGTAAATAAGATATATTACCGTGTATCTAGATTAATAACAAATAAAGTCATACCACAAAAACTCAGGGCAGCAAGGGAAATGAAAGGGAGAAATCAAATACCCTCATGGAAGTATGAAATAGAGAAAACTATAAAGCAATTAGACAAGAAGTGTCATTGTTGGAAGAGTACAGAACATGGAACAGAACAACAAAAATACTCAGAGAGATAGATGTGATAAAAGCAACACGCAGTATCAAAACAGATCAGGATTTATCATACACTATTGCAAACAATAAACTGAAGATATCAGCACAGTCAGAAAAACTTGAAAGATATGCAGATAAATATAAAAGAAAAGTACACAATAAGCAATTTACTGATGACCCAAAAATGTTTTATAGAGAATTGGGAAACAAGGCAAAAGGAACTGAAATACCACCAAAAAGAAGAAATAGACACATTTTGGAGAAATATCTATGAAGATCCTGTGGAACATAACATGAATGGGTAGATGAAGCAAAAGAAAGAATAAGAAGTTCAGATGTACAGGATATGAAATGGAATGAAGTAACAGCCACAGAAACTGAAACTAAATTAAGGAAATCTCCTAAATGGAAAACCCCAGGCCCAAAGGCAGTAGATAACTTCTGCCGAAAAATATTAACATCTTTACATGAAGATTTAGCCATGAGTAAAAACTATTTATATACGCACTCCAAACAGACACCAACCTGGTTTACAACAGGAAAAACAATACTCCTTCTTAAGAGAGAACCTGCAAGCAACCCTAAAAATTACAGACCAATAACTTGCCTTGTGACGATATATAAACTTTACACTGGAATTGATGCCAGTAGAGTTTATAATCATTTAGAAGAAAACTCAATCATGGTAGTAGAACAAAAGGGTAAGAAAAGCAAGTCATATGGAACAACAGATCATTTGTTGTTAAATAAAGTCATAATGGAGAACTGTAAAAAGGGGAAGAATCTAAGTATGGCATGGATACACTACAAAAAAGCATTTGACAGCATCCCACAGTCATGGATAAAAGAGTACTTATAAATATACAAGATGCACTCTACACTGATTGATTACATTACAGTGGCTGTGAAACTTTGGCAAACTACTTTGCAGTTAAGCCATGATAAAGGACAAATAATTCCAGGGATAAAAATTCATATGGGGGTATTCCAGGGTGACTCTTTGCCACCACTGCTCTTTTGTCTTGTCCTTAACCAATAAAGCTGTCTAGATAAAATATTAAGTTGTGGCTACAATCTGAATCCCATTAAACAGCAAAATGTAAAGACTTCTCTTCTTTTTGTGGATGATCTAAAAACTATATAGTTTGTCAGATGAGGAACTGAAAGCACAGCTAAAAGTGGTCAAAACTTTCTCAGATTATATAAGAATGTCATTTGGGCTTGATAAATGTGCAAAAGCAACCTTTAAAGCAGGAACCAAGAAAATGCCAGTCTGGGACAGGAATATGATTTAAGAGAACTTGTGCAAGAAGATGTGTATAAATATTTGGGAACTGATGAAGGATCAATAATAAAACATGAACACTTGAATAAAACTTGGTAAGAAATATTTTAGAAGTTTAAAATTAATATTGAAAACAGCTCTGATATCTAGGAGTAAAGTCCAGGCTATAAACCAATGTGCTCTTCCTGTCTTAACTTACATGTTATCTTGGGACAGTTTCTCAGAACATCCAGGTGATGCACTAATGAGACGAACTATAATGAAGAAACTTAACAGCTAGTACAGCACCTATGTAAGAGAGGCTATAATGTAAATGAGATCTACAAAGGGGCTGCTGAGACCAAGGAGGTGAGAAGAAGCAAAGGCAGACCATATTTTCTTCATGACACTATTGAGAAGGAAGAAAAACCCACAAAGAACAATAGAGAACCAACAAGAAAAATGAGATGTCTGCTTACATATAGTAATGATGTGCAACAAATATGCTATATAATAAGAAACAACTGGAAGATCTTGAAATCAGATGAAAACATCTGACATATAGTGGGTTGATGCACCAAGATTGTTTTAAGAACAGAAAGAATTTAAAACAACTGCTATGTCAAGATAGTCCTACTGAGAAGATGAACTCAATCTCTAAGAGAATGGGTACATTCCCATATAGAAAATGTAAAGTGTGTGGGCTTCTAAATTTCAAGAACTGTTTTGAACATCCTATTACTAGGAAGAAATGAAAACTTAAGACTTATGCCACCTGCAATACCAAGAATGTTATTTATGTTGCTAGCTATAATGTATACACCCCCCGGGATTCATGAAGCTCGGCGTAAGGCCGGTGTAAGGCCTGCGCCGGCCGTGCAGTGAATAGTCGGCATAGTAGTGCCATATGCATAGTAATGAGTGCGCGCCGCAACCACAGACACGTGCGTAGTGTACGTGAGCGAGCCCAAGTAGGATGCGTCCGGAGGCATGGCTAAGCCGGCAGGCGATGAGCAACCTAAAGTGCTGACTGCCACAGTCCGCCCATAATAGTAATGTCACCAGCCAGGGCCCGTGCAGAATGAAACTCACGCAGAGTATGCAGCATAGTACCCGGCCCAACAAAAGGAGAAGCAAACACAACCCACGAAGCCCTAAGTGTACCCATCCAAGGAACAAAGGATACGCGTAACACCGTGTTCGTCCCGCAATGCACCGTCAGTGGGCATACCCAGAGAAGGTGTACCGCAGCATGTCAGCGTGCCGCACCGACATAGGAGTAGCGACTAAGGTTACCACCTGTCCCACTTTGCGAGGGGCAGTCCCTCTATGGGCAGTTGTTTCCCGATAAAAAATATTAAAAACGGCAAATGTGCTTAGATTGTAGGACATAATTATATCCCGTATTTTATGTAATGGTCGCATAAAATAGTTATTTCCGTAACTAAAATACCTAAATGTCACAAGAAACAGAATAAGCAACCAAACTGCTACAAGAATAAGCTTTTATTTAGGCAAACAAGTTAAGTTCTATGCTATGTACTGACCGTGGGTATGTGTTGGCCTGTAGAATCTGATGTGAGTCCCGAAAATGTCCCACCTTGGCTATTGGAAAAGGTGGCAACCCTAGTAGCGACATGGGCATGGTCACCAGGGTTACCAACTGTCCCACATTGCTATGGACAGTCCCTCATTTGACAGTTGTGTCCCGCCAAATATCGAAAAATGGCAAATGACCTGAGATTTCCGGGCAAAAATATTCCCTCAATATACCTGTAATAGTAGCATAAAACATATATTTTGTATATGAAACACATACATGGCATAAGAAACCGAATAAGGAACCCAAATGCTACGAGAATAACCGTATATTATGGCAAAAATGTGAAGTTCTGTCATCTCTACTTGCTGTGGGTATGTGTTGTGCTGCAAAATCCGATGTTTCCACAAAAGATGTCCCACTATGGGCATTGGAAAAGGTGGCAACCATAATGGTCACAAGCAGTAGTGAGAGTACACAGCCGGGTAGCCGTGTCGACATAACAACAGGAAGGAACCAAGATACCCTAAACACAGGCAAACATGTGCATAGCAACATGTACCACACCCAGCAACGTGTTTGTCGCATACACAGGACGGCGTATGTCTAAGCGTAATATCCAGAAGCAGAACCCATGCATGCAAATCTAATACACAATAGCCCCATTGTAGCATGTAAGTCCCACCCATGTACGACCGTGCACCCAACCCAGCTAGCAGCCTTGTGCAGCTACACACCTACACACAATGGGCATACCTGAAATGTGGTAAGAAGTATTGTTTTAGGCAGTGCCACGCAGGCAAATATGTACCCCACATGTCACAAACCCACCTCAGGTACAGATATGCAAATGGCCGCATGTGAATGTGTCCACAGAATGTGTACATCCCGCATGTGGTATGCACTCGTCCAAACCCTATAGGCTTGCACACGCCACGGTGCACATAACTGTACACATGTGGACAAGTCGGGATGTTGAACCACCGCACTGATGATTAGCTATGCAGACAAGTCAAACACATATAGCAGAACATGTGCCTACCAAACAGGACGTCCTAACAGGGTGCCACAGGCACAGTAGGGGAAGGTGGGACATCACATGTGGAGTGTAGCGTTGCCGGACGGCCAAACACCCACGGCCAAGGTAAAGGACGGAACAACATGCATATGGCCGGATGGATGTTGTTAGAAAAATATATATAGAAACACATATGAAGTGCCAGTTTAGAAGCCAAATACTATATAATGCATTGAATTGTACTGTACAATATGGCAGTAGAAATGATCATGCATGTAATTGGTGAAGCTTTGCTGCAGTGTGATCGAACTCTGACCCTGGCAGTAACCAGTTCTGCAGGCTTATGTCTCTCAGCATCAATTATCTGCTGGGTTACAGAAAAATAAATGTATGTACATGTATATCATCCTCCCTTCCACTGAGGAGGATGGCCTTGTGAGCTCTATCGAAGATA